>NC_061088.1:85501009-85593509 GCF_015104395.2 Macrobrachium nipponense | reverse complement strand
CATCAGACTGTTGTGGTCTTGGATTTGTCTATGTTTCTCAGTGACAGCTGTGGTATGAATTAGTCTTCGTTTGTCAGTGGCAATTGCCTTACTTTGTCTTTGTTTGTCTTCATTGACAAACAGTACAGTTGTTTGTGATTTGTCGTTTGTCCGTTCAAATGTTTGAGACAGTTTTCTTACTTTGTCTTTGTTTGTCAGTGACAATTATGTTGATTTGTATATTATCAGTACAATTGTTTGTGACTTTGACAGTTGCATTAATTTATCTTTGTTTGTGAGTGACAATTGTGGCATTCGTTTGTGCCCTTGTTTGTGGTTTAGCCTCGCACTCAATGTAGCTGGATTTCAGTGAAAATGTGTAGGAGTTGTGGCCATGAAAATGCTGAATGTCTAAAGAGGATCATCCAGTCATCCAGACTTTCTTTTCCCTCCTCAACCTGGATCCTTAGACCGGCACTTCCTGGATGTGGATTATTACGACGAACTCTTTTAATTAGTGTTGGGACAATACACGTCAACAGCTCCCCCCCCCCCTCTCCCATTTTTACAAAAGGATCGATGGATCTCTCTCTCTCTCTCTCTCTAGGATATTTCATTTATGAAAGATCTCTCTCTCTCTCTCTCTAGGATTTTTCATTTATGAAAGGATCTCTCTCTCTCTCTCTCTCTCTCTCTCTCTCTCTCTCTCTCTCTCCTCTCTAGGATATTTCAATTATGAATGATCCCTCTTCTCTCTAGGATATTTCATTTTATATGGATCTCTCTCTCTCCTCTCTCTCTATGATTTTTCATTTATGAAAGGAGCGCTCTCGTCTCTCTCTCTCCCTCTCCTCCCTCTCTCTCTCTCTCCCATTTTTACAAAAATAAGGAATCGATGGAGTTTCCTTCTCTCTCTCGTCATCTCCTCTAGGATAATTTCATTTATGAAAGGATTCTCTTCTCATCTAGCCTCTCCTCCCGTACTACTCTCTCTAAGGAATTTTTCAATTTATGAAAAGGATCTCTCTCTCTCTCTCTCCTTCCTCGTCTCTCCTCCTCTCAAGTCTCTCGTCTGCTCATCTCTCCTCTCCTAGGATATTTCATTTATGAAAGGGAATCTCTCTCTTCTAACTCTCTCTAGGATTTTTCGTTTATTTAGAAAGGATCTCTCTCTCCTCTCCTCTCTCACATTTAATATCAGTTTTTTAAAGGATAGGAAAATATATTATTGTGGATTTAACTCTCCTCCCCTTTCTCTCATTCCTGGCTACTCACATCTCTCTCCGGTCCTTCTCTCCTCTCATTTTTACTAATTTCTGGATATTTCATTTTTATGAAAGGATCTCTCTCATTCTCCTAGGATATTTCCATTTAATGAATGGATCTCTCTCTCTCTCTTCTTCTCACTAGGATTTTTCATTTATGGAAAGGGCTCTTTTCCTCTCTCTTCTCGTCTCTCTCTATCTCTCCCTCGTCCGTCTCCTCCCGTCTACGGCCATCTTCGTCTCCTCTCTCTCCTCTCTCTCCTCTCTCTCTCCCTCTCTCTAGGATATTTCATTTATGAAAGTATCTCTCTCTTCTCCTCTTTCATCTCTTCTGCTCTCAATCCTTTTCTCTTCTCTCCCCCGTCTCTCTACTCCTCTCTCTCTCTCTCTCTCTCTCTCTCTCTCGTCTCTCTCTCTCTCTTCACTAAAAGGATTCTATCTCTCTCAGACAGACAGGAGAAAGAGAAAGCCGAGATAGAAAAAAAGAAAAAAGAAAGATGCTGGATGCAGAGGTTTCCCCCCCCCCCCCGCCCTCCTCCCCCCGCAGGCGCTGTTCAAACGCCCCTTCCCCTTTAAGAACCTCTCGAGTTCAGATGCGCCCCCCCCGCTATTGCTTCTACACGGACGCGGATGCTGTATCCCGGATAGGATAGGGTAGGATGGGATTAGGATGCTGGGTGGTGGTGGTGGTGGTTGTCTTGGCTTGAGTAGTAGAGTAAGTAAGTTGCGCCCTTGGAGATAGGCTCGAATGCGGATACGCTTAAGTGAGGATAAGTTTAATGCTGGCTATGTCAAGAGTTTGTATATATATATATATTATATATATATATATATATATATATATATATATATATATATATACTATATATATATTATTCGTTCTAGATTGATTGTCAAATTTCGATATTTTGTTGCAATAATAATAATAATAATAATAATAATAATAATAATAATAAAGATGGAAAAAGTAAATCACAATAGTATGTCTGCTTGAGATTTTTTTATTTAAAATAACAAAATCAAACAGATATACTATTGTGGATTTACTTCTCCATTTTATTGACTCATGCGGTTATGAGTTTTCTGTGAATAAATAATAATAATAATCAATAATAATAACAAAATAATAATAATATAAATAATAACTAATAATAATAATAATAAGGAGGCCTTCTCCGAGGGAGGGGTGAGCATTGAATATCATAGTTGTTCAACGGCAAATATATAAATTAAATGACCGTTGAAACAGCTATGATATTCAATGATAATAATAATAATAATAATAATAATAATAATAATAATAATAATAGTATATGCTGCAAGAAGACCTTCATTAATACAGGTTTTATTGTAAGTAAAGTTTCTTTGTTCTTATCACAGATGAAAAGACAGTAATAAGAAGAATACAGAAACTTCTATACGAAATAAAAGCGGCTGAAATAGCCATTATTTACAATAAAACCAATGATAATAATGATGATAAATAGATGCTTAAGTAGTAGCTCCAGGACTCATGCAGAAGGAGTGTGCTCTAGAACAGCGCACATAATGAGAAAAGTGATGGACTCATAAGGAGGCAGGATGCAGCCCGGTACCTTCCCACACTATAAATAACCCCCAGTCGAATTGGATGATTGTGATAGAAAATAAATAATAATAATAATAATAATCAAGAATTTGTGATGGTAATATTTTTTTGGGGGGATGTTAATTTTCAAGTTTCGGCGTTTGTTATAATAATAATAATAATAATAATAATTAATAATAATAATAATAATAATAATAATATAATAATAATAATACGTATAGCATAAATCTACAGCCATACATGCATGATGTTATTTTTGTACATGTGACGTGTATATGAATAATATTGTTGATTTTATGTTAAATTTAGTCTTAACATTCTAATAATGTTTTGTATGATTGCTATTATTATTTTTAATGTTGTTTATATTTTTTTTTAATGTTTTGTACATATTTATTATTTTGTTCACTTACAGAGAAACGAGAAAAAAATCAAATAAGTAAAAAAATACGAAGAAAAAAAATGTGCCCTAATCCTGAGATTTAGTGCGTTAAGCGCCCTTTGTAGGGCTTCCATGATTTTAAGAGCTGCCTGGAGATCTGAGGGGAGGCCCCTGGTGGCATTCGTTTCCCCCTGGGGGGGGAAGGGGGTGGGGGCTGGGAGGGTTTTGTGGGGAAGGGGAACGACGCCTCCTAATACTAAGCCTCTGTTCGAAGAGGTCTGAAGCTTTCTTCAAGTTTTGGGGAAGTTTTGTTTCGGTAACTCGGCAAAGTTATATTAGTGGAACATTTCATATCTTCATTTTTCTTTGGTGTTGTGTCTGCTTAGATGCTGCTTACACGTATCTCTTCTTTCTGTGTTTCCCTTTACCTCGTCTTACTTCTTCCTCATGAACGCCATAATATTATTCTTTGGTGGGCTTGTTCCATATGAATAGGGTTCGTCCTCTGAATAATAATAATAATAATAATAATAATAATAATAATAATAATAATAATAATAATAATAATAATAATAATAATAATAGTTAGTGGCACCTTTGGTGGGCTTGTTCCATATGAATAGAGTTCGTCTTCTGAATAATAATAATAATAATAATAAGAAGAAGAAGAAGAAGAAGAAGAAGAAGAAGAAGAAGAAGAAGAAGAAGAAGAAGAGTAGTAGTAGTAGTAGTAGTAGTAGTAGTAGTAGTAGTAGTAATGGCACCTTTGGTGGGCTTGTTCCATATGAAATAGAGTTCGTCTTCTGAATAAATAATAATAATAATAATAATAATAATAATAATAATAATAATAATAATGTGTTATTATACACGTACTTTTCTTCTAGTGCATTTTCACTCTTCATCCTCTGTATTTTTATCTGTTTTTATGTATGTTTTACTTTGTGTGTGTTTACTTCATTGTCTTGCTTGTTTATTTTCCTTATTTGGATGTTTACTCTACTCTTGGTGGATCGCTATAGTGCCCTGTCTTTTTTCCAAACGTGGGCATTGTATTTTATAAAGTATTATATATATTATATCATAATAATGGACCTTGTCACTTATGTTTCCAATTAATGATGTCGAAATTTGTATATTAAGACCCTATTTGACACATAGAATCTGAGGCCTTTGATGGTCTAACAACTGCTTTTCATGAGCCAGCCTCTCTCTCTCTCTCTTTCTCTCTCTCTCTCTCTCTCTCTCTCTCTCTTTGTTAATGTTTGATGTTGGAATGCCTCAAGTCTCTGTGAATGGTGTCTGCTGCTTATTTTAATATAAATGCCGCTGCGATGACACATGTCTCCTTTCTGGAGAGAGAGAGAGAGAGAGAGAGAGAGAGAGAGAGAGAGAGAGAGAGAGAGAGTTTTGGGAATCCCCCCGCCCCCCTCGATGCTCTTGTGCCAGCCCCAAACCTCAGAAAATCTCAGAAAGAAGAAGAAGAAGGAAAAGACGGCAGACTTTCTGAATCCTCGTCGAGTTGTTTAATCTGACGCGGTTCGATGACTTTTGTGCTGCGACCAGGAAGAAGAAGAAGAAGAAGAAGAAGAAGAAGAAGAGTTTCGACCTTTTATTAAAGTTGATAGGCGGTAATGCATTTCCTCGCGTCCTTTATGTATATAATTCCCGCCGTCATTTGCTGTTTCCCGTAGCGCCGTCAGTGCACCTCACGAAGTGCGCCGTAGGCAATACTTTAAGGGTCTTTGCAAGCGTCCCTTCGACCCCTAGATGCAACCTTTTACTGTACCTCCGTTCGTGTTTTATGTCTTCCTTCTGACTTTCCAAACCTCTCTAATAACTGGTCCATAGCACAGCTGCGATATTTTTCTCCTACTACACTTTTCTGACCTTTCTGCTGTCAATTTCACTTTTTTTCACTTCGGTTTTCTGTACAGCCCGCCATAGGGATATAGTTCTTCACTTTTCACTTTAACTTTTTATTATTATTATTATTATTATTATTATTATTATTATTATTATTATTATTATTATTGATTATCCACAGGGATAGTTCTTCACTTTGTTTGGTTTTCTGTACAGCCCTCCACAGGGATACTAACTCCCTCTCTGGCGACCCCTTCTATAAGCTTTCAAAATAAGTTGCTTCTCACATTTCAACGCCGAATGACCTCATAGGTCCCGGAGCTGGGCCTTTGGCCTAAATTCTTTATTCTTTTCAGTTCCATCAGTAATGTTGGAGGAATATTCACCGTTGTCTGTCAGTTTGTCCTTAAGATCAGTCTAAATTTTAACGCTAGATTTCTCCGAGTTGGTTTTGAAATACATCTGATTCTAGACGTGGATGCTTATATTTCTGTATGTATATATACATATACGTACGTACATACCCCTGCACACACACATATACAATTTCTGTATACATATTTTTTCACGCATGCGTGGAAGAGATCGTGACATGTATATACCTATACAATAGACGTGTCAGTAAAACCTATAATCATTTCCAAGTAACCACTCGGACTTCGAACCCGATTCGGACAAAAAGCAGTTGTTTGTACGTCGCAATTCGATACCATTTTGTTGAGGGAAGGCGGGGCCCTATTTCCATATCAAAGAGGAATGTTTGAGAAGGGTTAGATAGATATCATATATGGGAGGGGTGGGGGAGGGTATGAATTTCGAACTGCGGTAGTATAAGGCCCGTTGCGGTAGGATTATAGGTATCAAGTTACCCTCCTTTTCGACGGTAGCTGGGGTGGGTTGTACTTGATGCTTATGCTATAATGAATAATGATAATAATAATAATAATAATAATAATAATAATAATAATAATAATAATAATAATAATAATAATAATAATAATAATATGGAAAAGTAAATCCACAATAATATGTCTGATCTTGTTATTTAGAAATAATAATAATAATAATAATAATTATAATAATAATAATAATAATGGAAAAGTAAATTCACAATAATATGTCTGATCTTGTTATTTAAAATACAAAGCAGAAAGCTTTCGAAGACTGCACGGTCCTCCTTGTCAATCAGATTGACAAGGAGGACCGTGCAGGTCTTCGAAAGCTTTCTACTTTGTATTCTAAATAACAAGATCAGACATATTATTGTGGATTTACTTTTCCATTTTATTTTATTAACTCATGTGATTATGAGGTTTCTTTGAATAATAATAATAATAATAATAATAATAATAAGATAATAATAATAATAATAAGAGGTGATCCTAGAAACGGCGCACATAGTAAGAAGAGTGATGGACTCCTAAGGAGGCAGGATGCAACCGGAACCCCACACTATAAATGCCACCCGTCATCGAATTGAAGGACTGTGATAAAGCAAAAAAAAAAAAGAAAAAATAATAATAATAATAACAATAATAATACTGTATTTTGGAAGAAGACTCTCTCTTAAGCAAACTCTGTTGAATAAAATGGCAAAATTCAGTGAATAATTAGAAAAAATAGAAAAGGCAATTTATAAGAGAGATAGAAAAGGTAATATAGAAGATTAATTCGCTGAATTCTGCCATTTTATTCAACAGAATAATAATAATAATCCCATACATAACTGTGGATTGGCTTCTCCATTTCAAGAACTCGTGCTTCTATGAGTATTTTGATGATAATAATAATGATAATAATAATAATAATAAGAGTCGAATTTATCATAGTGTTGCCAGAAGTATGATAATGATCATTGTCTTGGTTATGACTCAGATGTGTTCTTGAGCGATAATATCTTCAAGTTATTTGATTATCCGAGGTCATTTTAGTTGTTTGATTTGTTTCATCGAGTTGTTTTACACACACACACACACACACACACCTTCAAGTAGAAAATGTAATTCTTAACACAAGTGGAATGTAACCTCTCTGAAAAAGTGACATTTTGGTGGAATTACATCCTTCAAGTGGAACTGCTAAATTTTTTTTTTAAATAATAAAAAAAATGGTGATGGGATGGGGGTGGGGAGGGGGTGTGGCGTCGAAGCGTTACAGATCTAGTACGTTCCAGAATTCAACTCTGGTATTTGCGTATATAATCATCAACGCTTTGGATTAACAGAAATTAAATTTGGTGTTTTGGAAGTTATAAGTCCTCCACACGATAGTTTGTCTTTTTTTATTTTATTTTATTTTAATTTTTTTTAGTTTGCACATGCTACAGTTTTCATTTTTTATCGCTAAGAGAGAACGAGAGAAGAGAGAGAGAGAAGAGAGAAGAGGAGAGAGAGAGAGAGAGAGATAGAGAACTGAGATCCTCTGAAAGACAAAAAAATCGAGCTGCCGTAATAGAAAGAAAATGGAAATATTGAATGGTTACGCAGAAAATATTCTGTTGTGTTGTGTGCATATTCGCTACTCGAACTCACTCGTTTTTTATGCCATCAATTTAATATTATTAGTAAAATATATATATATATATATAGTATATATATATATATATATATATATATATATATATACATATATAAATATACATACATATATAATATACATATATAAAATATACATATACATATATATATATATATATATATATATATATATATATATATATATATGTATATCACTCTTGACTTCACGTTTCCTCGGTTCATAGACGATTTATCAAATTGAAAATTTTATATAGTTTCACTGCAAAACCTTATAACGAACTTGTGCAACCAAGCAGGAAATATATCTAGATGTCAAATATGAAAATAACAAGGTTTTGTCGAATACACTGATGATTATTTTTCATCGAAAAATGGTATATATGGCTCCGATTGTTGGCTGTCAATAAGACCTTTAAAAAGCTTTATCCATCACGAAAATAGACCGGGCACTCCCAAAATATAGTGTCTTGGGTACTCCCAAAATATAGTGTCTTGGGTACTCCCAAAATATAGTGTCTTGGGAACTCCCAAAATATAGTGTCTTAGGTACTCCCAAAATATAGTGTCTTAGGTACTCCCAAAGTATAGTGTCTTAGGTACTCCCAAAATATAGTGTCTTAGGTACTCCCAAAATATAGTGTCTTAGGTACTCCCAAAATGTAGTGTCTTTGGTACTTCCAAAATATAGTGTCTTAGGTACTCCCAAAATATAGTGTCTTAGGTACTCCCAAAATATAGTGTCTTTGGTACTCCCAAAGTATAGTGTCGGAGCTCGTAACACAATTAGAGAGCTGTTGACTTTCAGACTTTTGCCTTCAGGAAATATTTTGATTTTTTTGCGTATTTTTCGGGTGTGTTACGTAAATGCCATTGCTTGTTTTATATGCTTTTCATTAAAAAAAATTTCTTGTTTGATGGTTCTTATATGAATGCTTGAACGTTTTGACGAAAATAATAATAATAATAATAATAATAATAATAATAATAATAATAATAATAATAATTATTATTATTATTATTATTATTATTATTATTATTATTATTAGTTTATTATTATTATTATAATATCATTAAAAAGAATGGCAGAGTTAACTGAATTTATCTTTTAAAGAATTTTCTTTATTTTTTTCTGATATATCTTGTTAATCTGCGAGACTGCTAAGTAATTGGCCCATATTCATGGTGTTATTCTGATATTTTTCATGTCAAAGTCTGGCATTATCAATAATTAAGATATATGGCGTAATTTTTGTGTTTATGAAGGCCTGCTTCCTGCTAATAATAATAATAATAATAATAATAATAATAATAATAATAATAATATATAATAATGGCTGGTCAGTTTCAACTAACATAATCATGTAAGAATGCTCTCGAATGACGCACCATCTTGCACCCATTTCCTACAGTAATCTCCATAGTGTAGCGTAACAGCTGGGAGCAGTCCTTGGCACATTCTCCCCTGGGCACCACCACTCGGGCATGATGATGATGATGATGGGCATGGATGGGTACATGGGTAGGAGTAGCTGCGCCATAGCATCATCATGATGACCAGTTGAGTCACCACCAGCGGCTGCCATTGCGCATGCGTCACTGGCCGCGGGTCTGTTCTCTTCATCAATTATAGTACTAATTATAGTACGACCTCGATGAAGACTTAAACATCCTTCTCGACCGTCGGCCAGCCGCCTTTATTATTAAGCAAATTTAAAAAACTAAAAACGTAAAATACTTCTTTTTATATATATTTATCCTTCCCAGAACAGCTGGGCAGCATTGTGCCTCAGAAATCGGCGATGATGTCACTTCTACTGCTTCGGTCGGGATGTTGAAAGAGAGAGAGAGAGAACACAACCTCGAAGAGAATCTGCTCAGATAGATAATATGGGCGAAAACTGACCTCTGCTGATCTATTATTTGTTTACTTGATATTTGAAGAGGATTCGTCAGAGGTTCCACATTTGCATTTTTCATGGTTTCTAATTACGTAAATTAGATACTATGCTCATTCGTTCGTCGCCGTCAAACTCTATTTAAAACATTTCGTCTCCATAGAAAATGTTCCCTTCATTCAGTTTCCAATATCGACATCAAAACGCTGAATGAATATATATGGGACACAGTCGCTGAAATATGGGTTGCCCTGGTGGGCCGCTTGTGAATGAATAGGAGAGAGAGAGAGAGAGAGAGAGAGAGAGAGAGAGAGAGAGAGAGAGAGAAACATGCCAAAAGGCCGAGAGGAAGCTCTACGAGTTCTACTAAGCTGTGTGGCCAGATGAGTCATTCGCGCGCTGCATGTTTCTCTTAATGCTTGACGGCGTTTTCCTTTTACTGCTGATATTTTTCTTTAGCTTGATTGTACGCCTTGACACAATCGCTTCCCAGAAATAAGTGTTTCGGAGGGAGAACAATGTCATATTTGCCGCTTCGTGAGATAGCGGCGGATGGGAGAGACAGCAGGAAATACCGTATCTGGGGCCGGCCCCTGGAGCAAGAAAGTCGAGGGGTGGGTTTTGATATGGGGTGGAGGATGGTGCTCTCTCCTGGGTCTGGGTTGTGGGATGTGAGGGGATATACTGTTGTGGCTTGTTGTCTAGGGGTGGGTACCATGGGATTGGGTGGGGGACGTGTAGGGGAGGGATTGCTTTTGTGTGTGAGGGGGTGGTGGAACGTGTCTGCAGCTGGAGACTTGACTCTCTTTTCCCGTCGAACATCGAGAACTTCTAGTTTCTAATTCTTGATTTTCGTGTGCTTTAAAGAGTCTTACGGCATCAAATGATACCTAATCCATGCTACAGGAAAACATTTAACTTCAATAAAGGGGTTATGCGCTTAAATACACCCGAAACAAGATGTCTGGCGTATTTTTCCTCTGGCCACTTAAGGATGGGACATCTCCAGAGAGAGAGAAACAAACTTTCACCCACGTGATGTTTTGTGTGGTTTGCTCGATGTTTTTTTATAAAAGCCGTAGCCTGAACCTACTGTCTACCCCTTTATTCCTTGCACTTCCGTAATATAGCAGGTAGTAATTTGCTTTTTATTTGAAGGTCTCATTGTATGTATAAAGGAGTTGCAGCGACTTGTTCAAATCGAGACAGAGATATTTTTGAAGGTAGAATTTAATTTTATTTTGGCATTTTTGCAGAGATTCTCCTACAGTGTTTGCGAATATATCTTTTACATTTACGACTATTATATTTGCTTGAACGATGTTTTAGCTGACAGCTACATCATAGGCTGCTGTATTGGCCTAGTTATAAACACTTACAACATCCTACGTGTGTCCCTGAATAAGTATATCCGATTTAGACTGCTTTGTTTAATTATCGATATTGCAACTCATATAGTCTCAAAGCATATGCACGGAGCACATGACTCATACTAGCTGACCACCATAGCTGTGGCCACAAGTCTCTTCCTCGGCGAGACTTTTTGGCCTTGGTTTGCAGTTACTTCACTTCGGCCTGCGTTATGTTAAACCTTGGTTTTCGTGTTATGTTAAACCTTAGTTCATATGTTAAGTTAGACCTAGGTTCTCGTTTTATGTTAAACCTTGGTCCTCGTGTTGTGATGGATGGTACTAGTACTATTTCTCACGTCCCACGCGTTATGTCAAACCTTAGTTTTCGTGTTATGTTAAACCTTGGTTCTTATGTTGAGTTAAACCTTGGTTCTCATGTTGTGATGGACGGTAGTACTAGTACTATTTCTCAATTCCCACTAGTTTGTCTCTGTTCATTTTGTCGTAAGAAACAATGGATAGCTTAATTTTCATGATTATAAAGATAATAGTAAGATTAAGATATCGTAGACCAGTGTCATAGCAACTCAGTTCTGAGTCGCGAATAATGCAAGGAAAAGGAATTTGCAGAAAACATGGGATGCATAAGAAGAGAAATGCAATTGATAAATATGAGTGACAATCAATGGTTTGACTATGACGATGTTATTAACAGTATACTGAGTAGATGAAATTTAAAACAATATTAATCCAGAGAATTCTAAAGTGCTTTAGGAAGGTATATTTAGTTTTTCTCGTTCATTGATTCTGAGAACGGCTTGTGTCTGACGAGGATTGTGTGGTATCACGTCTTCCACTGTGTTCTTGAACAATACCAAATCACTTTAGAATATATTTGTACCCTTTGTTTTAGGCATGTGTGTGTGTTTGTGTGTAGGTGTGTGCTGCGTTGACAAATTGGTAGATATTATTATTTATTTATTTATTTATTTTTTTGTTTTGTCTACCAGTCTTCCAATTCGACTGGGTGGTATTTATAGTGTGGGTTTCCGGGTTGCACCCTGCCTCCTTAGGAGTCCATCACTTTTCTTGATTTGTGCGCCGTTTCTAGGATCACACTCTTCTGCATGAGTCCTGGAGCTACTTCAGCCCCCAGTTTTTCCAGATTCCTTTTCAGGGATCTTGGGATCGTGCCTCCTAGTGTTCCTATGATTATGGGTACAATTTCCACTGGCATATCCCATATCCTTCTAGTTCTATTTTAGGTATTATGAATTATGATTTTATATTATTTCTATTATCAGGTATTATTATTATTATTTATTATTATTATTATTATTATTATTATTATTATTATTATTATTATTATTATTATTATTCATATATTATTAGTATTATTATTATTGTTATTATTATTATTATTATTATTATTATTATTATTCAGAAGGTGAAACCTATTCATATGGAACAAGCCCACCAAAGGGGCCACTGACTTGAAATTCAAATTTCCAAAGAATATTATGGTGTTACTTTGGAAGAAGTAAAAGGAGGTAAAGGGAAATATAGAAAGAAGAGATCCCACTTTCTAAAAAAATAAAGACATAATTAATGAATTGATAAATAGATAAAAATATATCGAAATGCAAGGAGAATAGTATTTTAGTAGTAATGCATTGCAACTTCGCAGCAAGGAATAAAGGACCTCTGGATTCTGGAACTGAGAAATTCGACAGCCTGGCGCATTTACAGCAGATCGGTGTTGTTGTCAATGGAACAGTTATGATGGTAAACTCGTTCCTCATAAGTAAGTCTAGTTATCTTCGACTAAAGCACATCATATTAGAATCGAAGTCATGACTTCTCTGCTGTATTGGATATCGTCACCAAAGGCGACGGAGTAATTAAATTAAACAGATTAGCTAGTGCCTTCATCGATGCCTCACGCTGATAGGGAATGATTCTGCACATTCCGATATTGGATGGATTAGTCTGTTATGTGTCGGCTCATGTCGAAGGTGTAGTAGTGGTGGTGGTGGTATTGTTTACGATAATTATAATTGCGTCATAATTGCTGGTCATTTTTGGCTGTTATTGCTTATGTATGTGAATTAGTGTCCGGGTCTTTGATATTCAGTAACTTTTGACAGTTTTGTACAATGGACTGATAGACTCAGTAAGACCATGAGGAGTGTGATGGAGTCAGTGAGACTATGGTGAGGAATCTGATAGACTCAGTAAGACCACGACGAGCAACGGGAAGTCCCAAAGAGTCAGCTTGGTCTATGTGGCCACCCCCTAAATAAACACCCCCCCCCCCATTACCACCCCATCCCCCCTCCCCCGCCCCACCGAGGAGCCAGCAAAACAAACGAACCTTCAATCAGAGTCCTTAATAATATCTTATATTTTCTTATATTTAATTTTCCAACTGTTTTAGCAAATGTATTAGGAAAAGCAATTTTATTAAGATTAATCTTACAATAAATACTTTAAAATGTATCATAAATGGTGTTTTTCAAGCTGTGACGCCAGAGTCTATCATCAGATCAGTCTATCAGTCAGGGAGCCACGATTCCAAGAGGGAGGTTTATCGTACCCATCGGCCCCTGGGGTAGAGTTTCCCCATTCCACGTGACCCTGTTTCACCTTGACCGCCTCTTTCACTCTCTCTTCTTTCTGATTCTTTGTTCCTTTCTTATGCTTCTCTTTGGATTCCCATTCCTGTCGTTTATCCTTTATTACCAATTTTTCTGTTTTTTCTTTATTTTTTCTGCTTCTCTTTGGATTCCCATTCCTGTCTTTTCTCCTTTAATATCAATTTTTTTTCTTCTCTTTGGATTCCCATTCCTGTCTTTTCACATTCAATACCTCTGTTTCTATTTTTCTTTATTTTTCTGCTTCTCTTTAAATTCCCATTCCTGTCTTTTCTCCTTTAATACCAATGTTTCTATTTTTTTTCATTTCCATCGCTTTTCGTAATCCGTCTTCGGTTATCATTCATCTCTCTTTATTGATGTTTTTCCTTGTAATCTGTGTCGAGTGAAGAGGAAGACATTCGTCTGCCTTGGCTGACGCCGACCTCCACACAATGACAGCTTAAGCCGGTTTAGAGTGATTGGCAATTCATGTTCCTGAGTTTCTTGCTTTGTCAACATTTGCATGCTGCTTGTGTTTCATCCTCACTTCCTCTTCATCTTAGTTCTGCTTTCACGTTTTATGCCTGTGGAGACTGTATATTAAGTTGTATACTGTGGAAGAGACTGTAGACTAAGTTGTATACTGTGGAAGAGACTGTAGACTTAAGTTGTGTACTGTGAAAGAGACTGTAGACTAAGTTGTGTAATGTGGAAGGGACTGTAGACTAAGTTGTGTACTTTGGAAGAGACTGTAGACTAAGTTGTGTACTATGAAAGAGACTGTAGACTAAGTTGTATACTGTGGAAGAGACTGTAGACTAAGTTGTCTACTTTGGAAGAGACTGTAGACTAAGTTGTGTACTTTGGAAGAAACTGTAGACTTAAGTTATGTACTATGGAAGCTTGTTTATGAATGTTTACCTATTTTGGATCTTTCGTAGATAGTGACCTCCAAGGGTTTTAACCCGGTATGTAGCATCCACCTTTGCAAAGGCGTGTTTAGTACCACAAGCCCGTTTGGGGATGACCGTCAACACACAAACAGAAGACTCTCAATATCATATAGTCAATGACCCCCAAGAAATATTAGTCATAGATAATGACCGTCGAAAACTCTTGGGGACCACTATCTAAGAAAAGTGCCATATTTTCGATAACTAAGATGTATGATAGCTATTTTCGCTTACGCTGGGAGTAAGCCACAAACTACGTTGTTGTTGTTGTTCTTGTTGGGGGTTAGGAAAGCTCTCTGGACGAGCCTAAAAGGGTCTGAAGAATGTGTTTTGCGTTGAGTGAAAGATACAGGAATTTTAGGATAGGATATTTATGATTTATATATTAGAATGAAAATGTAAAAAATAAATAATGTGCATGTTAAACTATTTCTAATATAGTATAGCCCATTTATTTTCATTTTCGTTTTGAAACGACGCTCTGTTTGACCGTAGGTTGTACGCATACGCCCTGTGTGAGCTGGAGGTCGGATCACGCCTTGTTTAATACAAAACGCAGTTTATAAAGGCGTTGTGTATTTATAGTTATCTTTTTGGGAGTCTGGGTAGTTTTAACTAAATGTTCTTTTAATATATTATTTGATGGGACTGAGAAGTTGTTTATTTATCGTTTTGATTTGTTTTATTATGGCAGATTCTTGTCATATGTGAAGACGATTCCGTTTTTTATTACGTATTATTTTTGTTGTTGTTGCTTCCTGCCTTGCCAACTTACAATCAACTCGGTTATAGTCGTGCAGTTGCAATTTCAGAAGTACAAGCCAAGATGCAATACATTATTGCCCTGATACTATTCTCCTTGCATTTTGCATTTTAATACATTTTTATCTATTTGTTAATTTGTTAATTATTTTTTTCGTTTTTTAATAAGTGGGGTAGTCTTCTGAATAATAATAATAATAATTCTTTGGAAGCTTGAATTTCAAGTCAGTGTCTCCTTTGGTGGGCTTGTTCAATATGAATAAGTTTCATCTTCTGAATAATAACAACAACAACAACAACAACAACAACAACAATAATAATGATAATAAATAAATAATTAATAATTAAATAATAATAATAAATAATAATAATAAATAAACTGAATGTTCATTTTCTGCAGCAAATTGTGAAATAACTGTAAAGAAACGTGAACGTGGGCTGCCTGTAACATGACCCGGCCCACGTGACGACGAAAGCTTTGAGAATTCTACCTTGGAGAAACAGGTGATCCAGACGTGCTGTTGCTGCTGCTAGCAGTCTGGTGACGTCTAGTTCTGCTTTTCTTTGTTGTGGCCATCTTGACGTTAATTAATATAGCGTGTTTAATCAGCATTATATCACAGACACTTCAGTGTTTACAAAGTGATCTGATAGGTTTTTTGACAAGGACATTGTTACTGGTTTTTGTTAACGGTATGTATGTCCACTTCTGCGGTGTGTTTAGTAAGAGCTCTGCCTTAGGGATGACCGCACGAACATAAACAGAAGACTGTCAATATCGTAAAAAAAAAAAAGACAAACAAAAGGCTGTATTCTTTTGTCTTTATGATATTTGTCTTTATGATAATTAGCCGCAAAAGTATAGATAGATACATACCGGGTTAAAACCGCAGAGGGTCACTATCTAGAAACGTAAAAAAAAAAAAAAAAAAGTTAGTAAATTAATGAAGAAAGTTACGCAGCCATCTGTGAATCTCTCCTAATCTTTAGCGCCCATCCTCCCCACCCCCCGCCGCAGCCCCTTTGCCTCCACACAAACTTTCCTCAGAGATTCTCTCTCTCAACTTTGCGAGATGTCTTGTGGACGAACAAGCAGGCAGTAGTGATTAATCGCAGTCTAGGTTTCGTATCCAGAAATGGAAACAGAACGCCAAACGAGTGCGTGATTTGGCTGAAGGAATATTGAAACCTGAAGCCAGAGGTATTGGAAATTTATGCTGGCATATTCTCACATGAAATTGAAGGATTCCGTCCCTCTACAAGAAGGTAATTGATTGGTGAAAGTCTACCAAAAATAATCCCACGTATTTGATATTCGTAATCAGACGCATTTGCGTTCGTACATCACCTTATTTTCCCTAGAGTCTTATCTCTTTGTTTATGTTTACAAGACCGTCAATGTCGATATAGACACTGTATGAACGAAGCAAATAGATAGATAGCGTAAGGACACTTGAATGAAGCCTACTAGTATTTCTTCATTCAAGACGAGAGGCTCATAGCCATCTGAGGATGACCACCTGAGCAGACGAAACGTGTCACAGAACACGTCTAGGAGTTCAGTCCATATAAGGTATCCTTCGGATATCGAGGCGGGGGGGGGGGGGGGGGGGGAGGGACCCCGACTGGACTTTAAAAAAATAAAGCTCGGTTTCAATTTCGTATCACTGCAATGGATATACTGTCAGCTCGTCTCATGTTACAGGTATAGGTATACTCTTATGATTTAGGGGACATATAACTCGCTGTATACTATACCCTCTTGAGACATAGGGTGCCCAAAGGTTTCAGGAGAGAGAGAGAGAGAGAGAGAGAGAGAGCCTATTCATATATTCATAATAAACACATCTTTCGCAATTGACTTTGACACACACACACACAGAGAGAGAGAGAGAGAGAGAGAAGAGAGAGAGAGAGAGAGAGAGAGGAGGAGCCTATCCACATTCATGACGATCAATATCTCTTATCGTAATTTCCCTTGCCAGAGAGAGAGAGAGAGAGAGAGAGAGAGAGAGAGAGAGAGAGAGAGAGAGAGAGAGAGAGAGAGAGAGAGAGAGAGGAGCAGGAGTGAATCGAATATGAGCTGCTTCGTCTCACAAACTGCTGACGTCATTTATTAAATTGCCGTTGATGTGAGCGCTCGGCTTCATGCATATTCCATCGGCGTTCAGTCCTCTTATTTGATTCTCTCTCTCTCTCTCTCTCTCTCTCTCTCTCTCTCTCTCTTGGCAAAGTAAAATGCAAAAGGAGATATCGACTATTATGAGTAAGTTCCTCTCTCTCTCTCTCTCTCTCTCTCTCTCTCTCACACACACACACACACACACACAAAAGGAGCCAGTAACCTATTTACATTAATCGAAAACCAGACGAGAAAGAATGGATGGAAACTAGAACTGAAGAGATACAACCCCACCATCTGCTGCTGCTGTAGGGGTTAGCATACTTTTAGTTTTCTGTCCACATTTTCTTTCCACCCTCAGATCTTAAAAACTACTGAGGCTAGAGGGCTGCAAC
Organism: Macrobrachium nipponense; assembly: GCF_015104395.2. Lineage (NCBI taxonomy): Eukaryota > Metazoa > Arthropoda > Malacostraca > Decapoda > Palaemonidae > Macrobrachium > Macrobrachium nipponense. The sequence goes on along the minus strand of NC_061088.1, from coordinate 85,575,777 downwards.
TTGGTATGTTGATCGCCCCCCCTCCAATCATCAAACGTACCAAATTACAGCCCTCTAGCCTCAGTAGTTTTTATTTTTATTTAAGGTTAAAGTTAGCCATGATCTTGCGTCTGGCAACGATACAGGCCAGGCCACCACCGTGGTCTGGTAAAACTATTTTAATGATGATGATTTGGATTTCTTGTTATGAAGTTATTTTTGCGTTGTCTTTGTTTCGAATGGTCCTCGTTGGTGTTTGTTGGAGAAGCGTGGATTAAAGTGTTTGTTGGAGGAGCATAGACTAAAGTGTGTTTGTTGGAGAAGCATGGATTAAAGTGTTTTGTTGGAGAAGCATGAATGAAAGATTGTGGGATGAAGGAGTGTTTGTTGGAGAAGCCTGAACGAAGGAAAGTTTGTTGGAGAAGCCTGAACGAAAGAGTGGACGTGGGAGAAAAGTGGATGAAAGTGTGTTTGTTGGAGATACAGAAATGGGTGTTTGTGGGAGAAACGTGGATGATAGTGGTGGAGAAGCATGAATGAAAGATTATGTGAGAAATATTATTATTATTATTTATTTATTTTTTTTTTTCTCTCTATCACAGTCCTCCAATTCGACATTCGACTGGGTGGTATTTTATAGTGTGGAGTTCCGGGTTGCATCCTGCCTCCTTAGGAGTCCATCACTTTTCTTACTATGTGTGCCGTTTCTAGGATCACACTCTTCTGCATGAGTCCTGGAGCTACTTCACCTGCCTCAGTTTTTCTAGATTACCTTTTCAGGGATCTTGGGATCGTGCCTTATGTGCCTCCTATGATTATGGGTACGATTTCCACTGGCATATCCCATATCCTTCTTATTTCTATTTTCAGGTCTTGATACTTATCCATTTTTTCCCTCTCTTTCTCTTCAACTCTGGTGTCCCATGGTGTTGCGACATCAATGAGTGATACTTTCTTCTTGACCTTGTCAATCAACGTCATGTCTGGTCTGTTTGCATGTATCACCCTATCCGTTCTGATACCATAGTCCCCAGAGGATCTTTGCCTGATGTTTTCTAATCACTCCCTCAGGTTGGTGCTCGTACTACTTATTACTGCAAGGGTAGCTGATGTTTCTTGCACAGGCTCCAATAGAGGGCTTTTGCCACTGAATCATGCCTCTTTTTGTACTGGTTCTGTGCAAGTGCCGGGCATTCGCTTGCTATGTGGTTTATGGTTTCATTTTTTTCGTATTGCACTTATACATATGGGAGAGATGTTATTTCCGTCTTTCGTTCTTTGAACATATCTGGTTCTTAGGGCCTGATCTTGTGCAGCTGTTACCATTCCTTCAGTTTCCTTCTTTAGCTCTCCCCTCAGTAGCATTGCCATGTCATCGCTGGCTAGTTCTTTAGTCTGTCTCATGTATTTGTCCGTGCATTGGTTTGTTGTGCCAGTCCTCTGTTCTGTCTGTCATTCTCCTGTCTCTGTATATTTCTGGGTCTTCGTCTACTTTTATTAGTCCTTCTTCCCATGCACTCTTTAGCCACTCGTCTTCATTATTATTATTATTATTATTTATTATTATTATTATTATTATTATTATTATTATTATTATTATTATTATTATCCAGAAAACGAAACCTATTCCAAAGAATATTATGGTGTTCATTCAAAAGAAGAAAGACGAGGTCAAGAGAAATACAGAAAGAAGAGATCCTACTTATCAAAATAAATAAATAAGCAAATAAATGAATAAATCAATGAACAGATAAACATATATTATAATAGCATGAGAATAGAATCAGTGTAGCACAATGCTCTACATCTTCGCTTAAACTTGTGAAGAAGTTCCATTTGCTCCTCCTCAGTTGGGGAGGCACATTTAGTACTACCCCTGGAATTCATCTCGTGAATTCGTAAGGCTTCCTCCTCCATAAGGTCGTCCATTTTAATTGCGTTACGAGGTTAATGAACGGCGTTAAAGGAGAATGAAAATAAAGGCGAGGGAATATTTTATTGTTTAAAATTGTTTTGGGGGGCTGGGGAACCAGATTTAGGTTAGATCAATACTTTGCAGAAGGTACGGTGGTCGTTTCGTCGTTCATGCTGCACGTTCATGATTGCTGGGTATTAACCGGTCGTACGGAGTTTTGAGAGAGAGAGAGAGATATTAGGATGTCTCAAAGACTTTATTTAATCCATCTAAAGAGACACCGTGTGCTCACGGTGTCCTAATGATTTTGTCTAGCTTTCTTTTATTAAACTCTTCCGCGCTGTTGCTGTTTACAACTTCCGGTGGTAGATAGTAAGATTCAAGGGGAGAGAGAGAGAGAGAGAGAGAGAGAGAGAGAGATTAAGATGTCTCAAAGAATTTAATTAGTCCATCCGCGGAGACATCGTGTGCTCACTTAAGAGAGAGAGATAGACTTGTGTGTGTGTGTGTGAGAGAGAGAGAGAGAGAGAGAGAGAGAGAGAGAGAGAGAGAGAGACTGACTGACTAGGGCATGCAGGGAGAGAAGGCAGCAGCTGCGCATATCAATATGGCGTCTTTCTGATATTTCATGGCCTATTACCTAGTCTTAACACAGAGAAGTTCTGGTTGAAATTTAAACGACCTGTGTTTAATATAGCATTCAACGACTACCTAGACTCATAATCTTGCTGTATTTATTTTGTCTTTCGCTCAATGCTATGCTCGATCAATTTTCTTGAATGATTTTTGTTTTTATTTTACGCCAGGTGGTTGTTTTACAATGTTTTGTTGTCACGCTAGACTCAGGAACCTGAGCTAGACTATATGAAAAGGAGACGTCGTAGGATACAGGAAGTAGATTTGACCTGGTACGCCCCTGTGCATGTCCTGGACACATTTGAGAGCTCGGTGTAGGTTGCTAAAATCATTTATCGTTTTTTATGGTCTGTGCCTCCTCCCCCCTCTTTGGTTATTCTTTTTCTTACAATCTAGAGCAATTTGGAGCCAGCCATTCTGCGGGGTTTCAATATTTGTGGTCACTATCTAGGAGAGATCCAATATAATAGTAATAATAATAATAATAATAATAATAATAATAATAATAATAATAATAATAAATAACAAATAACTCCGAGATTGGGTGTAGAATAACAGCCATACTGTATCAATCTGTATTAAGTTATTGACCTTATGCGTCAAGTCATTGCTCCTGGTAAGATCATTTGACCTTATTTTGAAAATCCCTTAGTAAGTCCTTTTTTTCGTTTTTTATTGTTTTATAGACTCATGTTATTTGCGCTTGAAGTTGTATTTTTCTTGATGTTGTATTTTTCTTTGTAGATCATGTATACTTGCAAGAACAGAAGAGATTACTGTCCACTTTGTTTATTTTGTATTATGTCACTCTGTGGACAAATTTCTGCTAATAATTGTATATTTTTTTGTCAATGAAATAACTAACTATACTCTTTTTTTCCATCTGTCCATCCGCCTGTGGTGTTTTTGTATGGTAACACTGCGTCTCGGGCTTTAGATAATTACATTCAGCTTACATTCAACGATTATAATAATATCCTATTTCGAATATTAACGGTGTAATTCGCATACAGTAAATTATTAAAACACTTTTCAGTTGCAAATGTACACCCATATATCCTTTTATTTATCTAAAACTTACACATAGCGTAACTATATAAAGCCCGGGACGCAGTGTTACCATACAAAAACACCACAGGCGGATGGACAGATGAAAAAAAAACAGAGTAGTCATCACATTTTACGATTGCTATTCTCTTAATGAATGATTTGAAGCAGCCATGTAAGTATGAAATATTTACTTCCCATGAGGCCTGGAGAAGTCCTGTGTATAGTTGATAATTTTATTACAGTTATCTTTAAAATTATTGGACAGGTTCCCATTGACTGTTTGACGATTATTGCCATTTATTTATCTTGCCTCATGGCATCGAAAATCACAAAGGCGTGCAGCACTTAGGCCTAAGAATACAATAATGATACGTAGGTGTCAAGTTTTGTTGCCTTATAAGTATTGACAGCCTTTGTGCAATTTTTATTTATACTTATTGATGCAATTTTTGTTTTACTCTTATGATGATTTAGGGCAAGAATAAAGTTGTAAATAAAGCATACAACCCCCCTCTTTTCTCTTGTATATTTAATGCCCTGCCGCAAAGTAATAGCTTACATCACCCAATCGATAACTCCCGTGGCGTCTTCGATACAAGCAGATGTCTCGGTTGCTATGTTCGTCGTTACCTCAACTGATGAAGTTGGGGGATGTTGTGTTTAGTACTAACCCCTCGTGGATTAAAGTATTATATTATTCACCTATTTCTGTATTACGTGGTCGTCAAGCAATATAATAAACGATATCTTCGTACTACCGTCTACTTTACATTTACGGTACGCTTTTCATTTTTATAGTACCAGCCGCCTCGGAGTAGGTGACGCGTAGATAACCAGCTAAATTATAACCCTTCCTTGCTTGTTTGCCTTGTTGATGGTTCTGGATTGAATTTCGTGAAGGGTAAAATCTAACTCGAAAATAAGTTTACTACGTTTTGAGACTGATTTTAAATGTATTCGCAGAGACTATATTAGATTTAAAATACGTGATTTGATAAGACCACTGCGAACGAAATGTGATGGTTACTTATAACTCTGGTGCTTGTATTTCCTTATTTTCATTATGTAAATAAATGTGGCCTTGGTTAAATGCATATTCAATTAAAGAGTAGATTACGAAAGTCTCAAGGACCATCGTTCATTTAGAACTGAGAAGAGCAACTGGAAGACATACGACCTTGTGGGCGTTTCTAAATATTGCAGTTGTCTGTTAAACAGATGTTAATTGATGCAAATTAATGCGTCTCTTTACTGCTGATCAAGTTACATCTCATAGAGGATTTTCCCGTAATAAAAAGAAATACTCTTTCAGAACAATATGAACAGCGTCTGGAGAGCAAATAGACTGACTTTCCTAAAGAAATTATGTGGTATAATACTTATTGAATATATGTATAAATAGAAACAAAAATCGACGAAGGAAATTGAAATTACGGAGTTCTGCAAGACCTTTCGACATTTCGTTTATACTTACGTCTGCTTGGTAGATGGTTAATACCGACTTGGCAAATTAACGAACGCCATAGCTTCTATGTAAATGTAGTACCATGATTTTGAGCAATACTTCAACTCATTTTAGCAGGTATCAGAATCAACTCTTTTGAGTTTTGTGTTCCCCAATTTCTGTCCGTAACTCGTAATTTTTTTAAATACATTCAGTGGAAGTTTGAAAATAGATCGGATAAGGGTAAAATGGTGATTTGAGATGGATGTGGATTCTGACAGACATACAGGAGCACACTCACTTGACATTGATTCTCTCCTTTCTAGAAATAAACCTAACTATTCTGCTTGCTTGCAACCATGATAACAGTAATAGTAGAAGATATCTGTTTAATAAACGTTTGCATTGAAATTGGTCAATTAACGCTAGGTTTAAATGCTTTATATTCGTTTTCACCGCGCTGTGATAGCACTTCGAATTGTAACGTAGCTTCAGTATGTCTGTATTACTGGATGATTGTCACAGTTTGTATTGCTTGGATGTTATAGACAATTATGTTTTTCCCCCGATTGGCGTCATTTGATTCATTTATAGAAATATTTATTTGATTTTTACCAAAGACTTGAAGTGAGTGAGTTTGGCTTGTGACTCAGTCCTTGTCTTGTTACCCTGCGGATAGAGAGAGAGAGAGAGAGAGAGAGAGAGAGAGAGAGAGAGAGAGAGATATGAGTATCATTCATTATATCATCCATAGCGCAGCATTTACTTGGAACAACATGACACTGAGCCCAAAGCCTTACCCAGGCCGTGCCCTTTCGTTCTGTCGTTTCCCCTCCCATCGTTCTCCCAGCCACCCCTTCCCCCCCCCCCTTTCCCGCGGTGCCCCATTCCATCCTTATCTCCCTCCCCTTCCCACCGACGCTAATTATGTAATTGTACCAATTAGATGGCCCCTATCCCAGCTTCCTCCTCCTCCTGCGTGTGTGTGGGAGACATCTGTGTATATAGTCGAGCGCTGCGAACGGTACCGTGGGTATATATATCCTGGATTATGGCGTCCTTTTAACTTCTTTTAAATATTTGCAAGAAGGGTTCCCGACACCTGGCCTGTGCTACATATTCATGTGTGTTAATCTACGTGTTTGTGACGGTGCAGAATTGCTCGTAATATTTGAAGAATCTTGTATAGATTCGTAGTGTGTTTATGTAGCGGGGTTGGAATGAACTTTTGTGACTAATCTCAATGAACGGAAAAATCATTATTGTCTGTTAGCTACAAGTTAATACAGTGCAAGAAAATTTTTTTCTACTTTTGCTGTTTGCATAAAAGATAAAATCTTGTCCTTGTGAAAATGGTTACGTAATATTGCAAGGTTGTGTGTGTTGGTTTGCTAGTAAGTGTCTAATGTCTTACACAGTACAAGTAGTGACATACGGGTATTTTTGTTTATATTATATTACCAAGACATTTTCATTTCCCTCTGACGTCAAACTTTATGATTCTTATCCTGATTTGTTTGTCTCTTTTGCACTATTCTATTTTTTTTTCAATATTTGGAATTTCCTTTTGTGTAGACTTGTATCTTATATGTCTATATTTTTGTAATTATTTGAACTAAACATTAAATTGTAGTATTCACTTCCTATCCCACGAGCACCATAAGTATTCTTGTAATTAGATTTACAAAATTTGACCTATGGCAGTTACTTATTATTTGTACGGAGCAAAACATTAAAGAGTTTTGGTTTTTTGATCTTGAAGAATCTTAGTTTTTCTTCTTGTATATACAGTCCTCCGAGAAATTAGCAATAGTAGGCTTGGCATTGTTTGTATATCATCTGCAGCAGAGATTTCCACCAGGCAGTAATTTTTTTTTTTTTTTTTTTTTTTTTGCGGGGTGGGATGTGGGTTGTCTAGAGGCCTCTTATGGGCTATGATTTTTGTCCACTGAGTTTTGTAATGCAGTGGTGTGTGGGCTGTGGGCTTAGGATAGACAAATGAATTTTGAGATGGATCCAGATTGTTGACATTATTATATATATATATATATAACATCACGTTTTATATACTTCGTGATCAAGTTATCATAATATATATATATATATATATATATAGATATTATATATATAGATATAAGTAAAGCGAATACCACGGGAAATGATAGACAGGAATCCAAGCGCTTTCGTCTTTGATTCAGACATCGTCAAGGAGCTACTAAAGTACAATCGGAGAGGAAGGCCTCAGGTACAAACAAGATCAGGAATACCAGATGGTTAATTATCAAAAGGGTAAAAATTAAAAGGGATAATCCAGGATTATCGGATATCACACGGTCACAAACTTAAACAGATTCTGACCCTAACCGAAATTACAAAGTATCTTTACAGTCCAAAACATGTAAAAAACTGAATATATTAATTTTGTTGCTTATATTTATCTACAACTTTTTTCATTATGAAAAGCATCAAGTTTAAATAAACCAAGACTTAAATTTAGAACATTTCTATTATTTGACTTGATAAAACAAGATTCAATGATATTCCTTTTAAACTGTGTCATTACATGGGACTAAGGCTCTTGCTTGACTCCAGTTAATAGGATGGTCTAAATCTCTCATATGTACAAATAATGCATTCGATATTTGCCCAGTTCTCACAGAATATTGATGTTGCTTAAGAACGCTGTGAAAGAGATTTGCCAGTCTGTCCGGTAATAGATTTTATCACACTTTTTGCAAGGAATTTCATATTGCAGCCTGGAAGATCTTTAGGAGAATTTTTGATTACTAAACTCTTGACATTAATATTACTGAAAACAACATTTATGTTAAAAAGCTTTAAAATTCTAGGAATATCTAAAAACCTTTCATCATAAGGTAAATTTTAGAATGTTATGCTTACTAAATTCAAGTTTGTCATTAGTTGAATAAAATGTTTTTCTAGCTCTTTTCCATGCCACATCTACAAAAGTCCTTGTATTTAAGTTTCAATGCAATATCATAAATAGTTTTTAATTTTCAGCGTCAATAAACTGCGGGTACAGACACGTAAAGCCCTAGGAACATCCCAGAAAAAACAGAGAATTTAACATTAACATTTTGATGGTGATTGGAGTAGTAATGAACAAAAGAGGCAATATTAGTTGATTTAGACCATCCTATTAACTGGAGTCAAGCCAGAGCCTTAGTCCCATGTAATGACACAGTTAAAAGGAATATCATTGAATCTTGTTTTATCAAGTCAAAATAATAGAAATGTTCTAAATTTAAAGTCTTGGTTTTATTTTTTAAAACTTGATGCTTTCATAATGAAAAAAGTTGTAGATAAATATAAGCAACAAAATTAATATATTCAGTTTTTACATGTTTTGGACTGTAAAGATACTTTGTAATTTCGGTTAGGGTCAGAATCTGTTTAAGTTTGTGACCGTGTGATATCCGGTAATCCTGGATTATCCCTTTTAATTTTTACCCTTTTGATAATTAACCATCTGGTATTCCTGATCTTGTTTGTACCTGAGGGGGGCCTTCCCTTCTCCGATTGTACTTTAGTAGCTCCTTGACGATGTCTGAATAAAGACGAAAAGCGCTTGGATTCCTGTCTATCATTTCCCGTGGTATTCGCTTATTTATGAAGTCACGTGCATCTACTGTGATTTTTTAAGCATATATATATATATATATATATATATATATATATATATATATATATATATATCAATTCAAGCTACAAATGTCCTTTAATATCTAAATTCACTTTTAACCTCCCAAAAATGATATATTTTTCATATATGTACCGAAGGGGAATTTTTAAGTTGATAACAATTTCGTCCCCCCATGGTTTTCGATCCCATGGGGGGACGAAATTGTTATCAACTTAAAAATTCCCCTTCGGTACATATATGAAAATATATCATTTGGGAGGTAAAAAGTGAATTTAGATATTAAAGGACATTTGTAGCTTGAATTGATATATAAATGGATCACGGTTCGATGTGATTAATTATTCATATATATCATATATATATATATATTATATATATATATATATATATATATATATATATATATATATATATATTGCTGCAGATACAGATACTATCTGGTCACTGAGGGTTTTAGCTTTTATAGCGTGCATTTCTTTCTCATTTAACTTCTCAGTATACTTATTTTGAGTTAACCTGCAGTATAATAATTGTTATTTTTTTGTGATTTAATAGATACAGTAGTATGAGATCATACAGATTTCTAGAAGTTATCAGACCTCATTCGACATCAGACATTTGTAACGGCATGGTAATGTGCATGTTATTGAGTAACCTTTTTTTACACAAAATGAAATATTAAACATACTATACATATTATTTGCCTTATACTTTACAGACCGATAACAATAGTCTTAAGATGCAGTACATTTTTGTAAGTGCGTTTTAAAATTTATTTCAGAGCTGCCACTTTTGTTCATATACTGTCTTTTCTTCCTCAGGCACAGATAGAATGGTGTGGAGTTGGGTGTGTCCGGGCCTGCACAGGAAGATGGCTGGTGTTGAGCCTCGATGCTGCCCTTCTACACGGGCTACACTCCCTTAACAGAGGATACTGGGCAGCAGTGTCCTCCCTTCTTGATAAGCCATCACTGTCTATGCTCAACAACCTCCCATATGCAACAAAACCCATAGCCAAAGGTACTGAACAGATTGCTATAGTAGATTCACATCAACCGTGCATTTGATGTTTAGGCCAGTCGCTTACGACGCTCCTTGAACTTGGGGCTGTTGAAATAAGCCCAAAGGGTCAAACAGGGCTGGAAACTCTCAGTCTCTCAAGAGACTTCACATAGGCAGGATGTGCGTTCCACCTCCACTGAGGGATACGTCTTTCAAAGGTATCCCTCAGGAGAGGTGGAACATACATCCTGCCTATGTGAACTCTCGAGAGAGACTGAGGGTTTCCAGTTCTGTGATTGGCTTATCAACAGCCAATCAGAAGAGTGGCAATCAACAGCCAATCAGAAGAGTGGTAAGGGACTTGCTTAGACATCAAATGCACGTTTGATGTGAATCTACTATAGTACTACATACTTGTTTGGTTATGATGATCTCTACCAAGAGATTTTTATTTATTATATTATGCTGCTGCTGGAGTTTTTCATAAGGAATGCAGCATTACGTAATTTAGATGTTACAGGATTAGTTTTCAAGTTGATATCCTTAGCCAACTATAAATTTATATTAGCCTGCCTTTTCAATATCCTCAGCCGGTTTTAAATTTGTATATTAGATTTCAAAAATAAAGTAATTCTGATCACTGTCTTTGTGGTCTGACATGACAAACTTGGAAAAGTAAAACCAAAGACCCTATATTTTACCCAAATACTATGCAAGCAATAATAAAAGCCTTCACATTTCCCTGCATTTCCCTGTATTTGTGTAGTTTTTTGTTCATCTTTGTGGACTTTTTAAAAGTTATGAGCTATTTTCTTGTCTATGACTTTGAAATCATGATGATACAGAATTTGCTCAGTGCTAAACCTCCCATATTACATTTTTTGTGAAATACACTTTATGGAACAGACCATTTTCAGTTCAGCTTCCCTGATTCATAGTAGCGTATAGAGGAAAAAATAAGTTTTTGAGAATAATTCGTGCAATGACAGTGAGCACTAACTGATTGATTAATCAGTTTTTATGGAAACTTTTACAGCAATGCAGTAATAATCTTTCAGTGTAACTAAATGATTCAATTTTATTTCATTATTATCGTCACAGTGATTGGCATGAACAGAGTACAAAAAATCATATTTCATATTAGTAATTATGAACAATGAAAGGTGTTAAAATCAGAGTTTTATCATAATCATGCAATATCCTGATATGTTTTTTGCTGTCTGTTATAACAGGGCGTTCGTGGCTGTGTTTATGTTTAAGTGAAGGCCAGTTGGAGGGATACCTCCATGCCCTTACAAGTCACAAGGGGCTGCTAGATACGTACTATGGCCCGCATGCCCTCTTGAGAGACCCTCACCGAACACATATCCTTCTCATGTTAGTGGCTGGGCTGGAGCACTTGAAAATGGCAATACCTATGGTGAGTAGATTTCCTAAGTGGACTGATTCTTACGTGAGATGAGAATACACTTTTTTTCTTTACACTATTCTGGATTCTTGGCACTTTTATAATGAAAAATCCATATAAGATTCAGTAGAAATTTACATATGTAACAGAAATATAAAATTATTTCTATTTGCCTTTTCTAATCAAGTTTCTGTATTGAAGTCATTTTATGTTTGTGTATAGCAATTAATTTGTTGTAGAATGGTGGATAAATATTTTTGGAAAACTAGGAAGTTGATCTGTATCTATTTCTTGATTATCACTTCATGCTTTAATTTTTAAATAAATTGTACAGTACGTCACCGGAAATATATGTAGAATTAATGAAAGGTTTTGCATACTAATTATTTGTAAAGATAATTGATATATAGTTGTATAAAGATTTTTCTTTTGGTAGTTTTTAAAAGAATGTAAAGTAATTTTAGTGCTGCTGCGAGAAAGTGAACAATAATGTTATGTGTCATCAAAGAAAGATTTGTTCATGAAACTTACCTGTCAGATATATATATATAGCTGTATTTTCCGAAGTCCGACAGAAATTAAAAAACTTACGACACACGTAGTGGGAGTCAGGTGGTTAGTACCCATTCCCGCCGCTGGGAGGCGGGTATCAGGAATCATTTCCATTTTCTATTCATAATTTTTCTGTCGCCGGTGTTGTAAACACAGTTTTCAGCACCTCCGTCTTGAATTTAGGAAACTTGGCTACTATAAGTATCCCTTTTTGATTTTTTGGTATCTTGACTTTTGGATCGGTGGCTAGGCACACGTTAATTGTGGATTTGATTGATTTTGGCTTGATTTCTCTTTAAATAAGATGTCTGGTTCTAGTTCGGCTAGCGCCAGGTTTTGTACCAAGAGTGATTGTCGAGGTAGGCTACTGAAAGCATCAGTAGACCCTCATACTTTGTGTAAGAGTTGCAGAGAGCATGATTGCATGTATGAAAGTCGCTGCAAGAATGTGAGTGTCTTTCTGATTCTGGATGGAGAGCGTATGAGTCCTATCTGCGTAAGCTTGAACGGGATAGGTTAAGGAGGTCTTCCTCCAGGAGCGTTTCAGGTAAACGGCAGGAAGTTCATGTTTCTCCTACTAACCCTCCTTTGTAATCACTACTCCTAACCCTGTAGTGTTGCCTTCGGGCCCTGAAGCAGTGTCTGTAGAGGGTAATACCCTTACACTTATCTTAGAGTCGATTCGTAATTTAGAATCTAAAGTGCTCGCCTTAGAAGGCAAAAGTGAAGGTGCAAAGTGCAGTGACAGTGCTCCTTCGTTTGTGGAGGTGCGTCAGATCGGCCCCATTTCGCCTCTAGGCCTAGACCGCTGTGGACTCCCAGGTTTCAGGGAACTGAGGGCCAATGTTGTCGAAAGCCGCAGGAGGGTTGGGTACTGGGGGGGAAACGCCCCACCGATTCTTGACGTGCCTTCGGCAGTATCTGTTGACGTTACACAGACTGCCAAAGGAGCGTGCGCGTGCACGCCTCCTGAAAGAGTGTTTCTCTTCTTCAGAGGCTTCCTCCCCGCACAAGGGTGGAGCTCTCATTCTATTTCACGCCCGCTGAAAAGGAGCGTTGGTGATCGTGACGCTTCACGTCCAGTTTTTGGCTCTCGAGAGGCGATCATCGCTCTGAGAGTGTGTTGGCAGCCTTCCCGCCACAGAAGCAAGCGTAAGGAGTCATCGGCTGATGACTTTGTTGAGCGCCCCAGTCGCTCTCGAGCGCGCGCTAGGCAGTTTCTGGGAGAAGGAAGAAGGCGTCTCGCCCTCGCCTTCTCACAGGATCAGCCCGTCACCTGGACAAGGAATCCTCTCCTACTGAGAAGATCCTGCGCTCTTTGCAGCAACAGCTTGCTGATGCTCTTTGCTAAGAAAGGGACGCAACCACGTCCCAGGAGAAAGGATGACCGTCTGCCTGTGAAGAGATCTAGAAGGTCTCCCTCTCCCTCTCCTCGCTCGTCTATCTCTCCACTTTCTTCGCCTGCTAGAGTTCGTGCGACTCCCCAGCGGCTCTCTGGAGGACGTGAAGAGGAGTTTTGCTTTTTCGCTCGGCGCATGAAGCGGTATTACCCGCTCGTAAGCTTGCGGTGGGCGAATTGAGCTTGATACTTGCGTGAACGCTTCGGTGCAAGTTCACGTTCCTGACGCTCGGTCGGAAGCCAAGCGAACGCCAGTTGCATCTAAGAGTGCTCCAGCGGAAGCAGAGCGCGCACCGAGATGTTAAGCGCGCCTTAGTTAATGTCATTCGCACGCCAGTGGACCCGCCAAGCGTGCGCCAGCGGACGCCAGCGGACGCCAGCAGCGCGCGAGTGGACGCCAATCCCGCGCTAGTTGCAGCCAGGCGTGCGCCAGTGGACGCCAGGTATGCGCCAGTGGACGCCAGGTGTGCGCCAGTGGACGCCAGGTGTGCGCCAGCGGACGCTCGGGTGGACGAAGATGTGGAGTTTCGTCGCCTCCCACCTGTTTGTGATGAGTCTTTGCAAGTTGCTCCGGGTCTTAGAGATACGACCGGAGTTCCTATTAATGAGTCAGCTTTCCTTCCACTTCACAGCAACGCGCCTCGTGGAAACTTAGACCAGATAGTCTTGGTCCAGCCTATTTGCCTCCAACTTCACCTGTGTCGGAAGCAGAGGTTAGTGACGCTTTCGGTGAAGTGGATGACGAGAAAAAACCTTTGGCGGCAGTCTCTTCCGACTACCAGGTTTTTGACCCGCCTTCTTCAATCAGAGTTTGGAGAGACGTTTCACCCGGAAGCTCCTCGCTCTCCTCCTTCACAACTTTCTTCGTCCAAGATCAACAAGGTCTCGGCATTCGTCAGGATGAAGAAGTCCCTTTCAACTAAGAGGGCTCTTCGTAAGGTCCATGACTGGATGGAGAAAGGGAAGTCTCAGGGAAAGACTTCTTTTGCCCTGCCACCTTCGAGACTTAGTGGGAAGGCTGGCATTTGGTATGAGACGGAGGAAGAAAAACGTAGGTATTAGACTTCCCTCGTCAGCCCAAGGAGACTTCGCCAGCATTGTGGATGCCTCGAGGAGGTCTCACCTGTCCTCTTCGAAAGTTTCATGGTCAACTACGGAAATGGACTACCACCTTAAAGGCCTCTTTCGGACGTTAGAGGTCTTCAACTTTCTAGATTGGTGTTTGGGAGTTCTGGATGCCAAGTCTAGGAGTTCCGACTCGATTAGTCTGGGGGAGCTGTCCAGCGTAATGTCGTGCATGGACAAGGCCGTCAGAGATGGTTCGGAGGAGCTTACAGCTCACTTTTGCACAGGGCTCTTGAAGAGATCCCTGTTTTGCAATTTTACAGCGAAATCTGTTTCTCCGTCACAGAAAAGCAGACTTGCTTTTCGCTCCTTTTTCGGATCATCTCTTCCCCCAGGCTATGGTAAAAGACATTGCGACCAGTCTACAGGAGAGGCCACGCAAGATCTCCTCGCACAATCTTCAAGAGACCTGCGGTTCCTTCGTCCTCGGGAGTTTCGATTCTCAAGAAATCGAAGCCCTTTCGAGGTAGTTCTTCCTCGAGACCAGCCCCTCGAGGAAGAGGCACTTCCAGAGGCAGAGCCACGGCGCTGGCCAAGAACAAGAAGTGAAGCAGAAGTCCTTCAGTCACCGGTTGGAGCCAGGCTTCAGCTTTTTGCGCAAGCCTGGGAAGAGAGAGGTGCGGACAAATGGTCCGTGGACATCTTAAAGAAGGGTTACCGGATCCCGTTCCTGAAACCACCCCCGCTGGTTCTACGACACCAGGGACATGTCTCCTTCCTATCGGGGAGAAAAACAACAAGTGCTTTACGATCTGTTAGATCAGATGATCGTGAAACACGCCGTAGAACAGGTCTCCGACTGAATTCCCCCGGATTTTACAACAGACTGTTCCTGGTGCCAAAGCAGTCGGGAATGGCGACCGGTACTCGATGTCAGCAACCTGAACCTCTTTGTCATCAAGCAGAGGTTCAAGATGGAGACACCTCAGTCAGTGATGGGAGCCTTGAGACCGGGGGATTGGATGGCTTCACTAGATCTCCAGGACGCGTATTTCCACGTCCCCATCCACCCCAGTCCAGGAAATACCTGCGGTTTGTCCTGAAGGAAAAGTGTTTCAATTCAGGGCTCTCTGCTTTGGAGGGGACTCAGCACTGCTCCATGGTATTCACCCTACTTGATGAAGAACATTGCGAGGTGGCTTCATCTTTCCAATGTCAGGATCTCTCTCTACCTGGACGACTGGCTCGTACGAGCCTCCTCGAAAGACCGGTGTCTGGAGACCTTCACACGACTTTGTCGTTAACGAAGTCCCTGGGACTTCTGGTGACCTCGAAAAAGTCACATCTGACCCCTTCTCAGTCTTTAGTCTATCTGGGGATTCAGATGGACTCAGTGGCTTTTCGGGCTTTTCCGTCCCAGGGGCGACAACTAGATTGCCTAAGCAAAGTGTTAACCTTTCTGGGAAGGAATCATGCTCGGTGAGGAATGGATGAGTCTGCTGGGACCATTTCCTCACTGGAGAAGTTTGTTTCCCTGGGGAGGTTGCACCTCAGACCTCTTCAATTCTTCCTTGCCGACAATTGGAAGCACCAAAACACTTGGATTCGATTCTGGTGTTATCGGAAGAGGTAAAGGAACCCCACCTAAGATGGTGGACCGACCCTTGAAGCTCGCAGAGGTCTTTCCCTCAAGCTTCAGAACCCCGACCTAGTGTTTTCTGACGCGTCTTCCACGGGGTGGGTAGCAACACTGGGGGGGAAGGAAGTGTCAGGCACCTGGAGAGGGGAACAGGTGTCCTGGCACATAACCTCAAGGAGCTGGCAGCAGTTCATCTGGCGCTCCAGTTCTTTCAGTACGAAGTCTCCGGCAATGTGGTGCAGATCAACTCGGACAACACCACAGCCCTGGCATACCTCAAGAAACAGGGAGGAACCCCCACTCTCGATCCCTGTTCTTCCTTGCAAAGGAGATCCTGTTATGGGCGAAGGCACACGACGTCTCTATACTGACGAGATTCATATCAGGGGTAGAAAACGTCCGTGCAGATCTGCTCAGTCGACAAGGTCAACTTCTGCCGACGGAGTGGACCCTTCATCAGGAAATATGCCATAACTTCTTGTGGAAGTTATGGGGATGTCCTCTCGTAGACATCTTCGCAACTTCCAGGACAACGAGACTCCCGCTGTACTGCTCACCAGTTCTAGACCCAGGAGCAGTAGCAGTAGACGTTCCCTTCTTTGGGACTGGACGGGACTAGACGTATATGCCTTTCCCCCGTTCAAGATCCTAGGGGAAGTAATAAGGAAATTCGCAGGCATCAGAGGGAACGAGGATGACTCTCATCGCCCCCTTCTGGCCAGCGACCGACTGGTTCACAGAGGTCATGTCCTTTCTTGTAGACTTTCCGAGGACTCTGCCTCCAAGGATAGATCTACTCAAACAGCCCCACTTCGAGAGGTATCACAAAAACCTCCCCGCTCTGAGTCTGACTGCGTTCAGACTATCCAGAAGTTGGCCAGAGCGAGGGGTTTTTCAAGACCAGTGGCGAAAGCAATCGCAACGGCAAGAAGACCTTCTTCTATTGCCGTATACCAATCCAAGTGGGCTGTTTTCCGGAGCTGGTGCAGGAAGAAAGACATTTCCTCCACCTCTACCTCTGTGAGCCAGATCGCAGACTTCCTTCTCTACTTGAGAAATGAAGTTCGCTTAGCGGTGCCTACGATAAAAGGCTACAGAAGTGTGCTTTCTGTAGTCTTTAGGCATAGAGGACTGGACTTAGCCAACAACAGAGACCTTCATGATCTTCTTAAGTCTTTCGAGACTTCGAAGGTACCTCAACCAAGAGTCCCTTCTTGGAACTTAGACATTGTTCTAAAGTTTTTGACGTCCAGTATTTTTTGAACCGCTCAACTTAGCTTCGCTTAGAAACCTTACAAGGAAGACACTTTTTTCTAAACTGCTCTGGCGACGGCGAAGAGAGTTAGTGAGATCCAGGCTATAAGCAAGCATGTTGGGTTTAAGAACTCTGATGCTGTTTGTTCTTTAAGACCTATGTTCTTAGCAAAGAACGAAAACCCGTCCAACCCTTGGCCCAAGACATTTGAAATCAAGGGTTTGACAGAGATCGTGGGTAATGAGCCAGAGAGAGTCCTGTGCCCTGTCAGGGCTCTCAAGTTCTATCTAGACAGAACGAAGGACTGTAGAGGACCTTCGGGCAACTTGTGGTGCTCGGTTAAGAAGCCCGATCTTCCCATGTCAAAGAACGCGCTTTCTTTCTTCTTGAGAGACACCATTAAGGAAGCTCATTCCACATGTAGTGATAGTGACATGAAGCTGTTAAAAGTGAATGCCCACGAGGTGAGGGCTATTTCGACCTCGATAGCCTTTCACAGGAATATGGCACTCAGTGACATTTTGAGTGCCACATATTGGCGGAGCAACTCGGTGTTCGCTTCACACTACCTTGCGGGAGGTGAAAGCGACATACGAACATTGCTCGTCGCTTGGACCATACGTCGCTGCAGACACTGTTTTGGGGGCAGGAGGTAGCACTCATCCTTTCCTTTAGTGGTTAGGTGAGCTTTTAATCGTGTGTGTTTTTTGGTTGTGGGGTTGACCGCCCGAGGCGGATCTCCCTTCTTTAGTCTAGTTTAGTGTTTATACCTTTGGTAGACTAGGCCAGGTGGTTTTTTTTTTACTTCGTTGCCCTCATTGTATGGTCAATGGTCTAGTCACATCGTGGTCACGCCCCCGTTGACAGATCATCTTGAGTGCACCAGCTATATAGGTCTCTACCTCGCTGGCAACTCTAATAGCACAAGCAGACTTACGCGGCAGTAACCACGAAGTCAGCTAGCTAACAGGTAAGGAAAATCAAGATATCAGTTATCTGCATATATATGTTTCCTAAATCTTCTATTCTGTCTACTCCCACCACCAAAGGTGGGATTCAGCTATATATATATCTGACAGGTAAGTTTCATGAACAAAATGAATTTGTAAATGATACAATTAAGTTTGTTCATACTTACCTGGCAGATATATATAATTAAGTACCCACCCACCTCCCCTCAGGAGACAGTGGAAATAAAAATTATGAATAGAAAATGGGAATGATTCCTGATACCCGCCTCCCAGCGGCGGGAATGGGTACTAACCACCTGACTCCCACTACATGTGTCGTAAGTTTTTTAATTTCTGTCGGACTTCGGAAAATACAGCTATATATATATCTGCCAGGTAAGTATGAACAAACTTAATTGTATCATTACAATATCATTTTTATAACGTATAGTTTCTGCTGAATGGAAATTAAAGAAAAAAAGGATAAGCTGAGAATTTTTTAGCATTTCCGTTAACTAGTTGTTTTTCTCTTGTTACATGAGCAGGACATCCCAGGTTGGATTCAGTCAGGGGGAAGTTTCGGTAGCTCGTCCAGTACCAGCATGAACTCTATGAATGTCTCCATGACAAGCATGGATTCCTCTCTCCCTTCTCCCTCTCAGCACGAGCCTTTCGACGTTGATCTTTCTTGCTCTGAGGCTCTCGAAAAAGAAAGCCCCCCTGGGGTTTAAAAGAAAGAACCGTTTACTAAATGTGGTTCAAAGTAATGCTCCCCCCCCATGGGCCCTTTTTTTGAAAACTTTTTTTGGAAAAGTGGAGTAGCTCAGTTGATGTCTTTGAATTTTAGATGCTTCAGTCATACATCATGAATCTAAAGAACGTGATGCCAATTTTGTACCTTTTTCTTTATCTCTTTATCTCTCTCTCTCTCTCCTTACTGCTAGGTTGGACAACCTGTCTGGCATGGACGTTGTCTAAAGTAATTTCCCTGTTCATTTGAATATAATCTAGTTAATTCAATAGGATAACCCTAGCAAATAATCTCTTTTTCAGCATTCCATTGAAGGAGAACTACCAGTCTCACACTCCAAGTGTGAAGACATAGACACGCTGATAGAAATAGAACACATCTCAAAGGTAGTTTAGGCTTAAGCTTAGTCCAGTACAGTACAGTATGTAGTTTTCAACAGTCTGTAATGTTTCCTTTTTTGCTTTTTGCTGATCTAACCATTTGCCTCACACTTTAGCACATGTTTCTATGTTTTGTAGTTTTCAGTTTATAGCCATTGGTTGTTTTTTTATATATATTTGTCAGTGATTACAGATACACTTTAGTTCATGTTGATGCAACACTTTTTAGAGGTTTATAGCTCTACTATTTTGTAGAGTTCTTGATAATCTTACTCTCCTTCACTTGCTTTGTATGTGAAGAATTAGGTTGCTTATACTATGTTGATAATAGGACATTTATTTTGTGTTAATTGCATGATGATGTCATGATGGTAGGTGGGAAGAAATTTCAAATTTAGATAATATCCCTGGTTAGTATACGTACTATATAGTTTTGACTGTCCTGAATACGTATGAGCCGTCAGTGTTTTGGATAGAATATAAAGATTTAGGATTTCATATGTTAGTGTAAGATTCCTGTACAACAAAGCTAATAAGGGAGGAAGTCTTGAGTACTTATTATTGATTTATTATGGGCAAAACATCTCTTAAATTAGTGAGACACTTAGATTGTTTGCATTGTACAATGAAGTTCTTAGTACAGTAGTTGTATGTACTAGTATAGTAATTAGACAAAAAAATGGCTCAGATGACATCATCATTGCCCTTTTATTTTTTATTAAGTGTTGGGAGAGACTTTCGTGCATGCTGTTCGCAAGGTAGATGAAATTGTATTGTATGTGGGGATGTGCATTGTATTTGTTGTAGTTTTAAAAAGAAGTTGTATACAATTATCAACCATTGCAGTGGATTGTGGTACATATACAGTAGACCCCCCGTATACATGGATGGGTACCAGACCCCCGCGAATATACTTAATTCCCCCTCTAAAAATGCTTAGAACTGCTTATTTTGATAGTTAAAAAAAAATTCTAAAAATGCTTATACAGGCAGTCCTCGGGTTACGACGGGTTCGGCTTACGACGTTCCGAGGTTAAGGCGCTTTTCAATTATATTCATCAGAAATTATTTCCAGGGTTACGACGCCTTCAGCGCTGATCTGGCTGAAGAAATATGACACCAAAAATGCAAAATAATCAATATTTGAAGTTTTTTTTGATGAAAAATGCAATAAGAATGTAGTTTACATAGTTTTCAATGCACCCAAAGCATTAAAAGTAACGTTTTCTTAGGATTTTTGATGATGTTCCGGCTTACGACGATTTTCGGCTTACAACGAGTCTCAAGAACGGAACCCCGGGGACTGCCTGTACCTGAGTATTTTGATAGAATTATCACAGAAAGTGCATCTAGTCATGAAAATTATTTGTAATTACAGTAATTTTTAATATCTCTCAGTGAAAAATACTACGAATATGCGAATTTCCTGCAAATAATGGGTATACTATATGGTCCATAGAAACATCCGCAAATAGGCAAGTCCGTGAATCATGAGTCCGCAAATAGTGGGGGTCGACTGTATACTGAATTTTTGTGGGCCAATCATAGCACTACTGTCTGCTGAATAACTGCTGGAGACCAGTGTATTTCTTTCAGTTCTTTGCTTGCTTTGGAAGTTTATGCATGCAAATCTTTTAGAGAATATTTCCTGCATACACAATGTCGTATTGGACAATAAATTGGCTATAACATCGTAGCAAACTATGGAGGAGAATTCTGTTTTGGCAGATTAGTTGGAAAATCCACAATAGATTAGTACTTTGCATTTTTATACTGTATGTTCATTTGAATTCTTTGAAACTGGAAAAACAAATACATACAGTGTTTATTGTTCTCATCAAAGAAAGGACTTACAGTAGTACCCTAGTGAATTGCCAGTCTGTGCTTAATTTTATTCCTAAAGCAATAAAAAATCAATATTTGTCCGAATAGTTATTAAGTGATGCTTTTTATAAATGTTTCTACTGGATGCTTATCTTTATAGCTTTTGCTTTGCCATTTTTATCAGTGCATTACTTCTTTAGCCTAAATCATTCACGATGGTGCCGATAGATTTGTTGTCAATTTTATAACAGGTTTAAAGGTATAAAGATAATTCTAGTCTTAGATACAAAATGTTGTTTTATTAAAGCCTCATTTTGCTGGTTTTTATACACAGCAGAGAGAAGAGAAGTTTGATAGCGGAGTGGATGAGGAGAAATATAAAAATATAAAGAGCCAAAGTGTGTAAAAAGATTATAATAATTTAAGTAAATTTAAAAAAATGGAATAATAGAATGACAGTAACAGTACTTTGCAATTCTGCTGAATGAATTGAATGAATCGGAGGAACTGGACAATTTCTAGTGTAGCCTCATGCTGCACTAGAAATCAGTATCAGCATTTGCCTATAAGTGAGGCAACTACAGAAGTGCCATGTGAAAAGAAGTTGATAAATATTTCTGAAGACTTTTAACAGAGGGCAGTACTCTACCGTAACAAATATCATAGTTAGAAAGGAATTGTGAAGGTAGAGGCAACCAGAGAAGTATCATTAAAGAAGTGGTTACTGTATCATTACAGGATCTAGAGTGAAGACCTCCCACCCACTCGGCTATTCCAAGTGCAACTTGAGGACATGAATTTGGCAGTAATTATTGATGCATGATCATGTCAAGAGAAGGCTGTTCATAATTAATGTTTTCTTGCATAATGAATGGTTCTGTTTTCACAGCAGAACTTAGTGAAATAAAGTAAGCACTGGAGATTACCAAAGATATGCTACTACAGAATGATAACACAAATTACATGAAACTGGCATGAATGTTGAAGTATGTTGGTTCCCTGCCCAGGTGGGCATAAAGGGAGATAAGGGTGCCGATGACCAGACTAAAAGGAGTTTATTATTTCCTTTTCTCATGTAAAATTTAATTTTGAATATGTACTTAAGTTTTTTAACTAAAATTACCTAGGTGTAGGGCATCCACTTTATGTATTAGACATTATAGTATCACTGAATCAATGTTTAAAATACTGCACCAGATGGGGATGGGGGACAAAAGAATAAAGCCCATAAAAGGGTTAATTAATGTGGTTAACTGTAGTTTCTGTAGATTGTTTTGGCTTTGGAATGAACAGAAGTGATTATTTTTGTGAGTAAGGAAGGCATTCTTATAAGGAATGTCATTAACACAGGTTACCACAATTTTACCAAGTTGGTTTTAAGCTCAGTGTCTGTCATGAGTGATGAATTAAGACATTTGTAAAGTATTGATTGTATTTGATATGAAAGTGTCAGTATTTTATTCTCATTATTATATGGACCTATAATCAGTTCCCAGAATGACTTTCCGGACGATTCTGAAAGGGCATAGTTCCAACATCATATATATCCTAAGATTATAGAGCAGAATGCTTTTAGCATAGGTTTGATAAAGCAGTGGATAAAGTGTAATAACCTAGTGCAGTAAATTATCTTTAAAATCTTTGTGATAATATTATTTTGAGTGGGTCTTTGTAAGGTGTTTAGGAATTTTATGTTTTGAATATTTCTGGGCATTTACTAGCATGTATGAAAAATCAATGAAGGAAGTTTATATTTAATTTTTGTTAAATAGACATTGCATTTATCACTTGTTTCCTATGGAGCACATTTTCTCAAGTAAATATTTTTATCGTACAGCAGTATTTTAAGGTTATGTCACCTTCAACAGGCTGTTTTGATTCTTATCTGATGTTATCAGAAGTGTCGTGTGAGAAATGATTCATGGTCAGATAGTGGTAATAAGAGACATCTTTATCAGTCTACAGTTTGTTCTCCCTCTGTGAAGATGCCTAGTAAAATGAAATTTTTTTTCTCCCTAAAGAGTTCTAGAAGAAAGAGACAGAGTAGATCCTCATCTCAGAGTTCATCAAGGGTGTCTTCAGGGGGAACTACACCAACGGAACATGGACCAAGCGTCAAGACAAATTCATTTCGGGTGTCCAAAGATAACCAACAGAGCCAAAGAACAGTGAGTGAAACTTTGGAAAACATTCCTTTAGACTGCAGAACAGACGTGACCCAGAATGGGGAAGTTTCCAAGTCAGGCTGTGATAATTTTGATAAAAATGTGAATAAATCCCAAAAGACGATAGAAGAAAATCTTAAATTTAAGGAAAAACTTTTGAAAGAGGTCCATAAAGAAGCAGAAAAATATGGAAACCTCAAAGGTAAGACAGGAAGTTCCTCTAATCTGAATAAAAGTAATTTGGTAGAGAAGACTGACGAAGGCAACGTTCACAAAGAAACTGATGGTGTTGTCAGACGTACTAATTTACCAAGTGCCAAGAATATTGACAAGAGAGTTTCATTTACTGAAACTACTGAAACTGGTCCTCCACAGAAGTCTATGCACAAGTAAGTACAATATCGATGACTATATTTTTGTGCTTTAATTGCTTTTTATCCAAACTTTTTATCTTTATTGCATTGAGAGAATGCATGTGAAGAAGTCTAATGTGATTTGAAGGAGTAGAAGTCTTGATTTCTACTTTATTTACTCCAGTGTAGAGCTTTCTATCTACTATACTTGTAAAAGTAATATGATAATGTTAGTCATTAGTAGAATCCAGTTTGCCATTCAAAGATCAGTTTGTTACACTATAAAATTTGAATGGAATATATTGGAATAGAAACTAAAGAACTAATTTTCCAGACTTGAATTAATAAGCAAGATAACTGGGTATGACTTTAAAAGCTGACATATTGTTAGTTTATCAAAGATTGAATGCATCTATATAGTGTATGTTATTATATACTGTATTTCTCCATAAGTTAATTCAAGGACCCTCTGACTACCTTTACTTTTTTCCATATTGAAGATATCATGTACAGGTCCTTAGGCACTTTTTTTTATGATCTGTGGTGACTTCTCAACATATTGTTCAGCAACTGAAGGGCCTCTTGAAAAGTTACATGATTTGGGTCAGTTAGGATAATAATGCCAATGTTCATACCATGTTGTTTACACCGCTGCTTGTCTGATTACTGAAGTTAAACAGCATAAAGTCTGAAGTGTTGGTCTCAAGCCTGGATAAATACAGAAGGAGGATTGGAGTCAGGAAGGGCACTCGGCCATAATACAGTTGCCAAAACCAACTGTGAAATGAGCCATTTAAGATAAAAACAGCTGGAGGAGGCATATTAGAAATAACAACCCTGAATGTAGATTAGGCTCAGTAGTAGCCAATTAGGATAATAATTACCTACTTTCATGTATCTCCATTTCAGTTAGGAAGAGACTGTGCCCCTAATTTATTTTTCCATCACATTTAGAGTTCATATTTATAATTTGTACTCTGGCACGGGACAGGACCTTATCAGCCTTGGTCTCCAATGCAGAATTGCATTTGTTGTTCAATAGTTGGTTTTTTCTTGCTTGTTTTCATGACTGGTAAAACATTTCCTTGTGGTAATGGAACAGTGTCAGTCACATTCCATATTAGAACCTCCCAATTATGGAGTAAGTATCCTATACTATAAAAGAAAAATTATTGTTTTGTTCATGAAACTTACCTGTCAGATATATATATAGCTGTATTTTCTGAAGTCCGACAGAATTTCAAAAACCTCCGGCACACGCAGTAGTCGGCCAGGTGGTTAGTACCCATTCCCGCCGCTGGGAGGCGGGTATCAGGAACCATTCCCGTTTTCTATTCATAATTTTTCTGTCGCCGGTACTGGAAACACCTGTTTTCAGTACCTCCGTCTTAGGATTTTGGAAACTTCATTGCCGCTAAGTATCCTAATTGTCTTTTGATTTATTTACTTGGATTTGTGGCTAGGCATACGCTATCTTAAATTGATTTGAATTTTATTCATTTTTGCATAAGATATCTGAATCTAGTTAGGCTAGTTTCAGAGGGGGTTGTCTGCAAAGATAGGGTGTGGCTACCGAAAGCTTCGGTAGATCCGCCCTTAGTATGCATGAGGGGTATGAGTCTTGCTTCTTTGTGTAGACTTTGTCTAATTCCGTAAGAAAGAAGTATGATTCGTATGTACGCAATTATTCAGTAAACAAAAGTCAGGGTAGTGAACCTGCTAATCTACCTGTAGACTTCTTTTACCTAACCCTGTAGTATGGCCTACGGGCTACGAATATGTCTGCGAGAGGTGCTCGCTCTCCTTCATTGTTGTGAAGAGTGCTACTTCTGTAAATGATACACCCTGTAGTGTTGCCTTCAGGCCCTAAACAGTGTCTGGAGAGGGTATTGCCCTTTCTCTGATACTCTCTCGATTCGTAACTTAGAATCGAAAGTGCTTGCTTTAGAGAGCAAAAGTGAAGTGGCTAAGTGCAGTGACAGTGCCCTTTGTGTAGTGGAGGGTGCGTCAGATCGGCCTTATTTCGCCTCTAGGCCGGGACCTCTGCTTGACTCCCAGGAACAGGGAGAGAGCATGTCGAAAGCCGAAGGAGGGTTACGAGGAACCCCCACTGATCTGACGTGCCTTCGGTAGACCTGAAGATTCTCCCAGGCTGCCAAAGTGCGTACATGTGCACGCATCCTGAAGGATTGCTTCTCGTCCTCCGAAGCGTCCTCCCCGCGCAGGGGTTGGAGCTTTCGGAAGGACTCGCGCTCTCTAAATAGAAGCTTTATAGAGGAGGACGCTTCACTTTTCTCTCTCTCTCTCTCTCTCGTCATGCGTTTCAGTGAGAAGTAATAAGGCTAACGTCGCCTGAACATGTGTACGTCTTTCCACCGAGAAATACGAAAAAGAAGTCGTAGTAGCAGGACGCTTTTGAGCGTGGACGTCCGAGCTTTGTTCTGTGAGAATAAGAAGGCGTTCCCTTGCCCCTCGTATTCTTACACGATCAACCCTTCTCCTGAGACTGCTTCGTGCAGTCGGATTTTTCTCCGAGATGTATCTCGCTCTTCCCTGAAGGCAGTTTCTCTCGCTTGTTTTGACGCCTGTCAGGAGCGTGACGCTTTTCTGCACGCTTCTTTGACGCTCGGATGGACGCCAGGCGCGCGCGGGTGCACGCCAAGCGCCAGTGGACGCCGAGCGCACCATTGTGGGACGCCGAGCGTGCCACCAGCGCACGCCAGGTTGTGTCGCCTGGCTGAACGTTTCTGTTGAACTCTTCAAGCTCTTGTTTCAGATTTGGGCCCTAAAGAATTTTTACCTCTACCTTCGGTGATACCTTCTACCTCACCTGCAAAGAATGTGAAGTAAGCAGTGTTTCGGAGGAATCTTAAAGTGAACAGGCAACTTCGTCTTCGAAACCCAGCAAAAGACATCGGGTTTCGTGAATTCAAGAGATCTCTGTCAATTAATATTGCTTTTCGCAAAGGTGGATGGAGTTAAGGAAAGCTCAAGGGAAGATCTCGTTTGCTCTACCGCAGTCAAGACTTTGTGATAAGGCAGTTACGGGTTATGTAAAAGCTCGACGTCCTGCACGTCATGACGCTCGACTACGTTCGGTAGGATTCTTGCAAAAGCACTCATCAAGAGGACGCTCTTCAGGAAAGCGCAAGACAGGACTTCCTTTGCCATACTGCCAATAAATTCAAGTTGCAAGCTTTTTAGTCCATCTGAAAGGGCTTTTCAGATGATAGTTTTGTTAGTTCCTAAGTTCGGGACTACGCTGCCGAAGTTGAACATCGGGGTCCTACCTGCCGAAAGCCCAGTCTCTTATCAGGATTCTTGCCCCTTCCTCGATTGATACGGGAATGGGAAAAATAATATGCTCGACTTCCTGGATTACGTTTTGTCAATTCAGTGACTTTCCCCCATTGACAATATACTATCGTTTTGTCAAGTAAGTGGGTATCCCCTCATTGACAAAATATCTCTTTGTCCCGTAAATGGGTTAGTTCTCATTGACAAACATCTCAGTAACTTTATATTGCGTAAGCGGATAAGCTCTTTTTGACAAGATTCGTAAGAGCCCTCATTCATCAATCGCAGACTTGTAGACTACACAATGAACGTTTATGTCCAATAACATAAGAAGCTTGAGCTATCCGCTTCGATTCTCAAAGATTTGTTCAATAAACTTGCCTGTCAGATATGTATGTAGCTGTGTTTCCGAATTCAGCTATAGATATGTCTGCCAGGTAAGTATGAACAAACTTTTATTGTATCATAACAATTTCATATTTTGCCTTGCGTTATTTTACTACTGGTTGGTTCAAGTCATATACGCTTGCTGTAGTTACCTCTTCTGATGACAACCGAGAGGTCTATTGTCTTTTATTTTAAGGGCATTTAATCGTTACTCCCTGCAACCAACCAGGAGTTTCCGATTTTTCTTTTACCGTTGTATGATAGTGTTATGACGACACAAACGCACTTCTATATTTAGCGCCTTCTGTTTCGCTTAAATATACCAGCTTGAGAGTCTCTTTCTGCTAAAAAATACCGGACCTATTTCTTCGTAGAATAGAGTAGGTGGCAACCCACGCATAACGGTAAGAGACGACGAATGTAACCTGCTGCTGTCTCTGTCCGCTCCAGTCCAACCGAGCCAGTCCCAGCTCGTTCACTGTCATGCGCGGTAGGTTACGTCTCTCTCTCCTGCGGGATTGACTGACTAACTGTATCTCTGCCCTACAATCACGGACTTTAACCTAAGATTGAGGGGATTTCTTACATGAATGAATAAACATTGCATTCGTTTTGCCTTACTATGTTCAACAGAGATATCTCTTAATCCTTTCGGTGCTCGTTACCGCACGGTGTAGAACTACGAGTCTACTGCAACATTGTACTATTATATGCTCTCCTGCTTAGGCAAAGCGCAGCCTTATTAGGGAAGTAAGCATACTCGGGGAGGGAATGGATGAGCTTGCTGGGGACCATTTCCTTCCTGAAGAAGTTTGTTTCCCTGAATAGACTGCAATTCAGACCTCCACAGTTTTTTCCTACCGGGAAACTGAAATATTATTCAAGATCTAGGAATGATTTTGAACATCTCTCAGTGCGTCAAGTATCACCTGAGGTGATAGAAAGAAGGTGCCGGACATCTGGATAGGGTTTCAGATGTCCTGGATCATAATCTGAAAGAAGTAGAAGCAATTCGGTCGTCCCTCCAGTCCTTGAAACGAGTTTTTGGAACCAGTGGTCCAGATCAACTCTGATATTCCACAGCTCTCTCATATCTTAAGAAGTATCTTCTCTCGGTCCCTGTTCGAGTTTACGAGAAAGAGCCTATTATAACAACAGGCGTAGAATGTAACGATCCTCTAGAGGTTCGTTACAGGATTGCAAAAGTCCGTACGAATCGTCTCGATCGACGGCAGCAACTACTGACTTCCGAGTGGAATCTTTCTTTAGAAGTATGTGGAGAGTTGTGGAGACTTTAGGGACATCCTTTCATTCATCTCTTCGATATGTTGAGGACGAAGAGGCTTCTTCTTCTCTGCTCCCTTATTCTCGATCCGGGATCGGTACCATTAAACGCCATCTTATGATATTGAATGGGGATGGATGTTTAGTCTCTTTTCCCCTTTTTCAATCGCTTAGGAAATGTAATAAGATGATTTATGACGTCACAGGGGAGCGACAATTGAACGCTGATCGCCCCATGTTGGCCTTCAGGATCCTAGATTCACAGAGGTCACGTCCTTCCTAGTTCACTTTCCAAGGACCTTTTCCGAGAGAGTCGGTCTACTCTAACTCGAAAGGTACCTATAACCTCTCTGCTCTGAGTCTGACTACGTTCAGACTATCGAGATGTTGACAGGAATAAGATTTCCGTCTTCCCTTTCCGTCTGAAGAATGGGATAAGCTGGCAGTCACAACTATTAAAGAATACGCAAATATGTTGTTGACGGCCTTTGGGCTCAGAGATTTGCTTCTGTCAAACAACAAAGCCCTTCACGATCTTTGAGTTCTGTGGAATCTCGAAACTCGCTCACCATCTACTTTTGTCTCACCTGTTTTCTCGGAGTCAGACACTCGTGCGAGATCAGGCGACATATAGTAGCCCTGAGTTTCTTGTTGACGAAGTCGGTTGCGTTTATACACCCCCGATGATCGTGTAACATGAGACCAGGTTGGACTGTCAGGCATTCTTCCTTCGGGACTGAATCGCCTTGTTGCTCCTCGCTCCTTTCTCCTGGCACCAGAAGCTTGAGTCAGGAGTTGCTCAGGAGTTGATTCGCTGATGACGTTGGGTTGTGTTGATACACCCTCCAAGGTTTGCTTAGATTGAATCGCCCAGGCAGTCCAGACACTCGTCCTTCAGCGAAGAATAGTGCCTTATGGTCTTCAGGGTACAGCCTTGCTGTCCTTGATTCGTCTGACTGGTCAACTGGTCGGTCACCTGACTTTAGTACAGACGGACTGACTGTGCATGTCCAGATCGAAGCTTTCAATATGGAACTTAGACGTAGTCTGAAGTTCTTGATGTCAAAGCATTCGAACCTCTCCTACCTGTTAACTTCTTGCATGTGATCAGGAAGGCCTTTTTCTAACCACCCTAGATACGACAAAGAGGGTTAGTGAGATTTTAAGCCATCGTCACAAGTTTTGGCATTAGAGAACACAAGGCGGTGTGCTCTCTAAGCGTTCCGTTGTGGCCTAAGAATGGAAACCCGTCTTGCCCTTGGGCCAGGAGCTTGGAATCAAGATGGCACAAGTTAGTGGGCAGGAGCCAGAGAGAGTCCTCTGCCCTGTCGGGTCTCAAGTTTTTATCTACATAAAACTCAAGAAAGTCGAAGTCATTCGGGCAATCTGCAGTGTTCCGAAAAAGACCAGACTTGCCCATATCGAAGAACACCCTGGCTTTAGTGTTAAGGAGTTCTTTCAAAAAGGCTCCTTCATTGTGTTTGCACAAAGATTTGAAATCTTTTGATCTGAATGCTCACGAGGTGAGGGCGCGGCCTCGGAAGCATTTCAATAGAGCATTGGCCATCTCAGCAACACCCTGAGTACCATGTGTTTTTAGCGAAGCAACTCTGTGTTCACTTCACACTCCCTGCGGGATGTGAAGATGGTATATGAGATCTGCTGCTCGCTAGGGCATATGTGTCTGCAGACACAATCTTGGGGGCAAGAAGTACCACTCATCCTATCCTGTAGAAAATGGTTAGGAAGAGCTCTTATTTAGTTGTTGAGTCGCCGCCAAGGGCGACTTCTAACTCTTAAGACTTAGTTAAAACACCTTAACTTTGGCTAGGTTGGTCAGTTGGTGATATATATATATATATATATATATATATATATATATATATATATATATATATATATTTATAGCTTCTTAGCCCTCATGGTATGGTTAATATGGTCTAGTCATGTCGTGGTCTCGCCCCTGTTGACAGATCATCTGGAGTGCACCAGCTATATAGGTCCTCTACCTCGCTGGCAACTCTAGTAGCACAAGCAGGACTTACGTGGCAGTAACCACGAAGCCAGCTATGTACAGGTGAAACCAAGATGTAAATCATCTACATGCATTTGTTTCCCAAATCCTTCTATTCTGTCCCTTCCCACCTCCAACGGTGGGATTCAGCTAATATATTCTTATGACAGGTGAAGTTTTCATGAACACAATGATATTGTTATGATACAATAAAGTTTGTTCATACTTACCTGGCAGATATATATAATCAAGTACCCACCCACCTCCCCTCAGGGGACAGTGGAAATAAAAATTATGAATAGAAAACGGGAATGGTTCCTGATACCCGCCTCCCAGCGGCGGGAATGGGTACTAACCACCTGGCCGACCACTGCGTGTGCCAGAGGTTTTTGAAATTCTGTCGGACTTCAGAAAATACAGCTATATATATATCTGCCAGGTAAGTATGAACAAACTTTATTGTATCATAACAATATCATATTTATATATACAAATAAATTATATAATTTCTATTTTTCTACCTGTACAAACTAGAGGTCTTATTTCATAAAACCAGCCTTGATTTTTCCCAGTTGCAAAAGGTAAATGTGATTTTTACCATCTGAGTGGTTCATACCCATTATCTCTCACATACCTTCCACAATTTACTACCTTGCTAACAATTTTCGGCAACTGATATGGCACTAGGAGAACCCCTGTATAGAAGACTTTGGACTTTGGACTTACATATCTAAGAAAAATGCTATGTTATGATGATATTTGTGTTTTTTGCCATTAAGGAACAAAGTCGGGAAGAGTAGTGTATATATAGTAAAATATTTTTTATAATTTTCATGTAAGTGGCTTGGAACGCTTTCATTGTATATGAAAATAATTTAAGATTTTCTAAAATTGGAATTATTTTTTCTCGATGGACAGTCGTTTAAGTCTCTGTGGGGATCTGAGACAAGGGGCAGAAATCCGAGATTTAAGCGATTTAAGAGACCTCTTATCGAACCTAAAGAGTCAGGGACTGCTACCTTCTACTCTTGCTTTAGAAGAACTTTTCACTACCCTTGACCAGGTGAGTTGAATTTTGCTTTTGATAATTTATGCAACATTGAATTGTTTGGGAATTAATCATTTTTATTTTCAGCAAGGTGAAATTGTGTAAATTCCCTCTTTTCTTTTAAATGTTTTAAGGGCTGTCTCTGCAGTCTTGTCAAATTACTCTTTTCAACCAGGTACAGTTTTATCAAAACCTTTTAGTCAGAACAAAGGTATATGTGAATTTCAGGTTTTAAATTTGATTTGTCATCTACTGTAATTTTGAAAATATTCTGATTGTGTAGCATGAAATGGATAATGGTATTTCTATGATTGTAGGCAAGTCCAGCATTGAGTGAAAGAGCACCGCCAGAAGGCCAAGAAGATCCCCCTCTCCATCAGTCCATTATCAGTCTAACTCCAAACAATAATAATGATACGAATGATGACAACAAAAATAACAATGACAGTGATAGTGGTAGCATTACATTAGTGAGTGATACATCTAATGCCACACAGGACATTGATGATAAGCGAAGACTCGATATCATAGGGGGAGTGAGATGGGAAGAATTAACAAAGATTGGCTGTGAAATGATAGGAGATGGTGGCATTGATGAGGAAGAGCTTCAGCGTGAGGTGTCCATGACTGGGGCGAGGCCAAAGCAGAGACTGGGCTGTGAATTCACTAAATCCGAACCTGTACTTCATAGAGTTGTAAATAGTATCGCTGCTACAAGTAGATTTAGAGAAAGGCTACAAAAGAAAAAGACTAGTATAAGTAATGCGGAGCGGAGACGGTTGTACAATGAGAGTTTTAGGGAAGAAAGAAAATTGCCAAGTCTTTACATACCAGCTGAAGTCGATGTTTCCAAGTATAAAGAAGAGGTAAGGAGCTTCTGATGTTTCTTGGGAGGAGGTCGATTAAACTGCGTCATTAATTTTTGCCTATGCTGATTTTAAAAACCTTCCTGTTCATGAAAATTGCCATAATTATGGGTGTCTAGTGTTTGAGAGCTTTAAACGTTTAAGTTATTCGAATATGGTAGTTCATAGCAATCTTTGGGTGTGTTTGAGATATCTCAGCAGAATTTAACTTTTATCATGTGGTTATATCAGGTTTAAAAGTAGATTTTTGCCTGGTATTTCTGTTTTATTTCTTGCTGATTTTTTCTAACATAACTCATTGAGTTTTGTGAAATAATTTTTGGAATCAGAGCAAAGTCAACA
Organism: Macrobrachium nipponense; assembly: GCF_015104395.2. NCBI lineage: Eukaryota > Metazoa > Arthropoda > Malacostraca > Decapoda > Palaemonidae > Macrobrachium > Macrobrachium nipponense. The sequence continues at coordinate 85,543,108 of NC_061088.1, read as the reverse complement.
AACCTTTTCAACCCCCGACTCCCTCCCCCCAAAAATAACTTATTTTAAACTGGTGATTAAATTGAAACTGGTGCATAATTTCTACTAAGGCTTCATAAGACCATAAATGTGATTAGAAACTTAACATGAAAAATCCTCAGCTTTTCCATATTCACAAATTAAGAAGTTATTTGGCATTTCTGTTTGTTGTCTGATTTTTATTTTACATTTTGTTCTTTTGCAGGAAGACAGACTAAATCTGGAAATTGTACAAGGTCAAAGTAACATAGTGATGTCCGGTCAGAATGTAGATGTTTCAACTCAGGAGGTTATAAAAAATCAGTTGTTTTCTAAAGATGATGAAAAGTTTTATAGGGTAAGTTTAGTCGTATGATTACATACTTCTATAAGCGAAGTTAGTTTGATAATAGGAATATAATATATGTAGACAGATACTAATGAATGACTCTTTGCAATTTTGTTTGAAGATCGACTGTTCCAGGGAACATTTTATTTGATTTTGGTGTGGATCTAGATGTAGGACCAGGGTTTCTTTTTTTTTTTTTCAATTTTAGTGATGTGTATTTAAAGATGATCAAAACTCAAAGATTTTGAAAGAAAGCAGAAATGATACAAATCATGGTTGTTATATTAATGAAAGATTACTTACTTGACATTTAATAATCTGAGTAATTTGGCAGAGGTATGTAATTCCTGATTGCTTTTCTAGTTTGGCGGTGTGTATATATATATATATGTGCACTGTAGTACATATTTATATTTATTTTTCACAGCATGTGATAGTTTTCCAGACTGTAAGTGTTTGCCATTAAAAGGGAATATGTTGTCAGTGTAAATTTGAATGATGTTGCAAAGAGACACTATTTCATTGAAATAAAGTTAATGCAAAAGTTTGAATAATTTAATATTGCAGCACAAGTAAGGTGTAACTCTTAATAGTTAATGATAACATTGTGATGCAGTTTCATGAAATTTTTTGCAAGTACTTTATCTATAAAGAAACACTGATGTATCTTATTATATATGTATATATTGTAGTGACAAAATGTGTTATCCACAGCTGTTCAGTGTGCGAGAGGGACATAGTAGTGGCAGTAGTGTTGGGGTGCAGGTTGTTTTGTCTTCTCAAGCACTATATGTTGTAACTCCAATGCCAAAGTGGACAAAACCACGACATATTCTCCCCTACCATGATATTCATACTATTATAGTGAGTATGTCTTTCCAGTCGTATTTTTGTAAGCTAAGGTTTTTATAGACAGGGTGATTGTTAATTAAGTGAAAGTTTGGAACTCCCTGCTCATGCTTAGAGCCATAGACTCATTTACTTTGCCAGTCCTAAATACTTTTGTCATATTTTCATTGTTCAAAATCCTTTCTGTGGTTTAGTAGCTCAGTCTGCCTTGCCGAGATAGTGCTTTGGGGGATTATAGATTACAGGTTTTTTTTGAACAACTGCAAATTTTTTAAGAATAAAATCCATTTTTTCATAGAAACCCACAACTATTATAATATTGACCTCCCACCTGTCAACCCAACTTTTCTATATGCCAGCTACTCAGACTACACAAAGTGACTAGCTGATTGCTCTAAAACCAAGAGTCTAATGGTTATATGTATACACCTACCTGTTTTCACTCAACTGACTGCTAACATTTTCTTTAGCAGCCTAGAGTTTTTGAAAAAGTTCGTCAACCGTGAATGTGAGCAATTATGGTAATTGGTTTTGTGTGAAATATTTCTTTTTAAAAATTTACAAATGGTTTATATATCAGAAATGTTTTCACATGAAATGGTTATTGAGAAAAAGTAGTTGCTTGTGCCTTATTTTGTCATTTAATTTATTTACAACAATATTAAGGAGAGTGAACTAATTCCATTAAGATTATCTTAGATATGGAAACAGGATTTTGCCACTGTTTTTGAAATATTGGATATAAATGATTTATTTTTCATGTTTTACATATAAAATTAATTTTTTTAATGAGATAGTAAAATTCTGTCAGTGCCAAGCTAAATTATGAGAGTTATAAGGAACTTGGAAAGATACTGAAAGGAATGAAATCTTGTCTGTAATACTTATATATATATATATTCATTCAATTTGATGTAGGATGAACTGTGCAAGTCAAGTTTGATTTTAATTTCATTGTAGACAGCAAGCTATGCATCTTTATTAAGAAATTTTGTAATATTTCAGGTTGGTTCAAATGACCAGTGGGTTTGCATACTCAATAAAAAGGCTTTGCTAGATGACTTAGCAACTACAGGTGCAAACAGTGGTGTTCAGCTTGAAATTGGTGACCCAGATATCACTCATTCTCTTATTAGCTGCCTGGAGGTTGCTATTAGAAGACATTTTTCAGCACTAAAATTGAGCAGGGATGAGAAGCCCTTGAAACAGTCTCTTCCAGAGCTCAAACTCATGCCACAACCCAGAAGGAAATCTTTCCAGTTATCAAAAGAATGTGCTGATAATTTCTCAAACAGCCTCCTGGAAAAATCACAAGTTAATCTTTGGGCAGCAAAGAAAGATTCGTTTGATGTAAGCATGGCATCATCTGACATTAGCCAGCAAGAGTCCCCTGCTTTAACTCCGGGGTCTTTGAATTTAAGTCAGGATTCTCCTGATGTTAGTGAGGTGTCCCTTGCAAGTGAAACATCCAATGAAATGAGTGAGGCATCAACAGATTCTAGTCAGAAATCTAGTGATATTAGCCAAGTAGACACAGATAACAGTCAGGCTTCAACTGATGTCAGTCAGGACTTGAGTGAAGTTAGCCAGGCATCTTCAGTTAGTCACATTTCTGATGAAACTGCATCCTCTGGCACACTGTCTTCACCTGTGGAAGTGAATGGGAATCCTTCTCCTGAGTTGAATCAGGATGGCAGTGAGACAGTTCCAGTTCAAGAGTCAGAGGATGTATGCCCAGTGAAACTTCACTTAGAAAAACAGTACGGAATGCAGAGATATGCGGGTGGATATTCTCGCTGGAATGGAACTGTACTTGACAGGAGTTTGCCAGCAGTCATAGTCCATCCAGCATGGGAATTGTCTGGCTTACGCAAGTGGTTAAGGGCACAGCTGCGTCTTCAGGTAGGACTTCTTTCCTGGTATTCTGCATAGTACTTTGCATGGTTGAAAAATTCTGTCATAAGTAAATGTTGGTTGTATGAGTTTCAATATTTCTTGTCAGGTATTTGGCTGTAGTTGCGTTACCAACTGCAAGGAAGTCATTTTCAGTGGAGGAGGTTCATATTAGATTAAACAGTTGTAGAGATAGAATATTTGTAACAACCCTCTCGTGTGTTTTGTATGAAAAGAAATATGAAATGTTGGAGCATTGTTATCCCCAATGCATTTGTAATCTGCTTTCTTAATATTATATAAATACAAAAAAAGGACAATCAACTTTCCCATATAATACATTTCCACTATTTTTGCATTGAAACTGTGCCTGATACAGTTAAATTCTAGATACATAAATGTATGTTTTAACATTTAAAAAATTTGAAATGTAAATGATATCTTCTTGCCAATATATCTTATGGTTTAATACAAATTTTACCCCTTTTAATGTTTATAAAATGGAATTTAGCAAGGAATGTTTAAGAGGACACTTTTATGCACATCAAGCAGTAACTACTCAATAAGGAAAATATTTGACTTTTTATATGCTATTTTAGATACATTACACTCAGCATGTATGTGAAATATTTTTAAAAATTCATATTTTGGTACCTGGTGATTTTATTCTTCTTTTGAGTTGTCTTTGGGCTTGGGAGCTTGTGTTGATTGGTCATTGACTCATTTTGAGCTTTATATAGCCCACGGGTTGATCGTTGTGGTGAGAATGAAATAAAAGTATTTTTATTCAGTGTTGCCTGAGTGTAGAGAAAGAGAAAGTGGGTATGGGATATGGAAAGTCAAGTTAGAAGTCCTTGAAAAGGAATGGATTACTGGTAAAAGGTAGCAAGCAATGCAGATGGGGGCAAAATGACACTTGAAATAACCCTAAGCACCATTCATTTTGCCCCACAAGACAAACTGAAAGAAGTATTCCTTGTATGAGGGAATGATAATGATAACACATTAGTTAATAATATAATAATAATATAAGGTTAGTAATGAGAACACTAAGGTATAGTATTTGCATGGATGGCACTGTTGGCTTGTGTATGTGAGCTTTAAGAGCTTGTCCATTTAGCTTAGGAGGAAGGGTATCATCCAGGTCCTTAAGAGTATCGAAGGTGAATAGTCACTGACAGTTGGATGTTACTCTATTGTTAGACCTCTTATTCATGACAAAGCTACCCTTTTGTTTGAAATTTTGGTTATTTCATTTTTTAATGAATAGCAGTTTTATAAAGAAATTTTGTTGCTTGGATGATTTCAGAACTATTTTAGTGTTGCTGCCTAAATTTTATCCTTACCAAAGGTCTGCTAAGAAGCAGCTGTGAAATTATAGAGTACTTTATAATTACTGGTTCTAGTTATCATTTAGATGGTTGCACCTAGCATCTGTAGCTCTTCTCAGGTAGAACATAGTTTATTGGTAGACTTTTTATGTAGTAATTTTAAAGAAGTTTAATATCTGTTGTTCACCTCTACAAGATATTATACAGTAGTTCTACATTTATGTCTAAATTTTTAGATGTTATAGTTCATGGAAATGTAATTTTATTTAAAATTTTGATTATGATTTTATATTTGTCCTGTTTTACTTAGATATAAAATAATCAAGGTAGTTTTGTTAGTATTCTACAAAGTATGCTCATATTTTTGTAATGTCATTTAGATACGTAAATAAAGATGTGATTTTTCTTTAGTTTTGTTTTGCCAGTTTTCCTTTGTAGTTAGTTTGGAGAAATAGTGTACATATTTTGTTAGAAAAGTAGATTTTAGTCATAGATGTTAGTAATGCACTGTATATTTAGTTAAAGGGAGAAGGACTATAGTTAACTTTGTCATACTCAGTAATTCTGGTCTCTCCACTGAATCAGAAACATTAGTAAGGTGGCTCATATTATGGAAGAGGAGAGTATCTTTACAGTATGAATTTTGGTGTAGTCATTACTTCTAGTTTTGCTTACAGTTACTCTTTCCACTAAAATATCTTATTTTCAACTCTGCTGCTACTTATGATTGAGCTTTGGGTGTTGTCTCAAATGAGAACTATGAAAATAGTTTTTTTTTCTAATAAGGTTTAGATATTGTTTTGAGTGTGCAGAGATTACGTTAACTGCATTAGTCCAGTGCTGATTGGAATCTCTATCATGTAATTCAGTGTAATGTAATGAATATAAGTATGTAGTAGGCTGCTGAATTCTTATATTTTTACAAGAGATTGGGTCAAGGAAACCTGTAAAATTTAAAATACATATTGGCATAAAAACTTATCTTTTTTTATATGTGTACAGTAAATGTATCAACTTGGTCATAAGTCCAGGTTCGCATGTTTATCATCATAGCTTTGTCTGCTTTAATCTTTTCCACTTGTTTTCCTCTTGGTTATAATTTGGAATTTTTTTTTTTTTTTTTTTTTTTTTACTCTTTCACTTTTGTCTGTACATTTGTATTAACTAATTTTCCTTAGCCATTCATAACGTTTTCATCTTTTTTCTTCTCATCTTCTGTTTATAAGATTTTACAATTGCCTTTGCATCAGCATTTGTTCATTGTACAAAATTTTTGATTTCATAAAATTAAAAAGCTTTACTTTTAAAAGAACTGGGTGCTTAAAAACTTGATTTTCTAATGTAAATATAAATATGTACTATATGTACTGTATATACATACATGAAAAGTGATTATTTGTCACAAAAGAGAAGTAGGTGTCTGACTTGCCATCAGCCCAGTAAGAGATGCTTTCAGATGCGAGAAGTTTCTGCTTTACTAACCATGGGTGTTTTGTGTTGGTTGACTTTTCACTTGTGAATGTTCTTTATTAATTTAATTTTTTTTCTAGATAGATTGAGTTTTAGTATTTGTATTTTGTGTTCATTTTATGAGTACTAATTTTTTATATGTACAATGTTCCCTGAGACTTTATTACTGAATATGCTTTCATATTTGTGTATGAATTTGAAACGCTGAGGTATGATGTCATGGAAAACTTAAAGACAGCCCAACTTGTGCTGGTCCCAAAGCAAGATGTACAGGGGGAATTGCAGTCAGGAACAGCATCTGTACATAAAACTAATCCAAAAGTAATTATGAAATGAGCCATTCTTGATGGAAAAACGGGAAAAGGCTCATTAACAACGATGATCCCAACTAGGGAGTCATGGAAAATTGTTTTTGCCTCTGATTATGTCTTTGTTTGAGCTCTTTTGTTATACAAGCAGGTTACTTCATCCTTTGTTATTCTGGCATTGGTTTACTGTTGTAGGTGAGTTTTACAAGAACATAGTTCTTTTGTTCCCGTAACTAACTTTCTTGCAGACTTAGGGGTTAAAGCTTCTTTGTTTTAAATGGAGGTGCTTTGTCAGCCTATTTCTTGTAGCTGTGGGAGCTTGCCTTCATTTGAGTAATCCTTTCTGGTCTAGGTGTGTGTTGGTACAAGCATGTAGCTTCTTATGTTTTACTCAGGGTAATTTAGGCAATTGTATATTTTATCAGTCTACTTGTCCCCTGTTCTTCCTTCTCATTTGTAACCAATAAATGGAAAGGCATCTTTTCAGTGGTTTTTTCAGTTTTAGCTTGAAGAGATTTTCAACTGTCAGTTTCTCATGATCAACCTACTGTTGCATGGCATGCCTGAAGGTGTCAGGATTAGATGGTTAGTGGGTGTTTGATGTCTTTAGAACAATACGTAATAAATTTTTTTCTTGAGGAGTAAATCTGGTAAGGTTTAATCTTGTAATAGTCATTTGTCTTTGTGGGGACTATTTGCATACATGCACTGATTAATCAGAGTAAAACTGTAGTTTTAGAGGGTCCAACCTTGAAAGTTGCATGAAAGTAACTATGGTATTGCAGTGTTATATATTGTTCAAATGATCAGACTTGTTGAATTGTGGTGCTGTTCATTCAGATTGGCTCTGTTTTCATCTCATTTAAAGTAATCCTGTTATTTTTACACTGAAAGCCCATTGAAAGTTAACCACCACCAGCTGAGTTATAGTAGTTACACATGAACAATTTAGATATTTAAACATTTGTTGAACTTGTAAAAACAGGTGTTAAGGAAGACATGATATGAAATATGTGAAACAGTGGTTTGTACAGCTGTTTTACAAAATATTGTTGAATGATACGTTTGTATAATGTATAGGTACATTCACAACATTCCAGGTACGTGCATATTGAATTAGCACTGCTACATTTTACTATGTTTCATTCATCTGTTATACCAGGAGGAACCTGAAGTAGTTGGTTGTTGGCTGGCTGATTGGGAAGATGGTAGCAGCTTAGGAGGTGGTGAAGCATCTGGACCCTTAGGCCCAGCAAATGAAGGACCTTTGATGTTCAAGCCTCCTGGAATACTGTCGTCTTGGAAGCCTGCTTATTTCATATTAAAGTAAGTTAGATTTTTTCAATTTCTGGAATGCATTTGTCAGAGTACGTACACGAGTAGCAGTATTTATTTTACCTTTTTAACATTGTTTGAATAAACCATTTACATGTTACTTGGGTCATTAAATTCTCATAGACATAAAAGTTTGTGGTCTGCATTTCTTGGTGCACAGGTACATTTTATTTATATATTAAGAATTCTTACGTAATGTGCCATGATTAAATGCTAAATGTTACCTGTTTAGTATAGTTATTGCTTTCTGCTTATCAGTGTGACTCCATAAAATAAAAACAGGTGTTTTTTTCAAGAAAAAATCCTTTTGTAATTTGATTTATTGTAGTGCATGATTGTCATAGGAAATGTAATTAAAGTTTTGTTAATTTTACAGGGCTGGTGTATTATACCAGTTTCATGATGCCCTAGAAAGGTTACCTCATATGATAATAGAAGTTGTGCAATGCATTGGTTGTGTACGCATAGCCACGAGCCAACGACCTCATGCCTTCCAGGTAGAGTATTATCTTTTGAGTGCCAACTGTTGTATCTTTTATACATTATGTAAGGACAGGATACAGTAGAAATATGTGTAATGTATACATAAATACCTGCATAATGTATTTACAAATTGATGTCCTGCATAGGTACATGATATTGCAGCAGATCTGGCAAATTTTGTAGAGCTCAAATTGTCCTAAATTTCCTGCAACTTTAAAGGGTCTTATTTTTATTTTTTAGACAAAATACTACCATTATTGAGTACCCCAATTATGGTCAATGAGATGGATATAGCCTATACTATTCTTAAAATAAATACTTGTACAGACCATTCCTTTACTAATGAATGGTACACCAATGAAGAATTGCTTTTTTGTGGTTTTATATACACAAACAGATTCAAATCAAAGCAGGGGGCAAACTAAACTGGCTTTAAAAGGACGGAAGCAAAGCACATTCTCTCTTAAAGGCAGTAAGAGAATATGTGGGTGGCTCCACATGACTCGTGACCGTGCACAGATGCCAACAGTCCCTTGACACAATTTTTTAACTTTACCAGTTTCCGGCTGGTGCCAGAATATTTATCCTAATGTTCAGACTGAAGGTTTGTTAGTTATGAAAAATATAAATTGATTAAAAATTTGTCATTTTAACACTAATTTTAAACCCAGTAAGTAAACAGCAGATAAATGATACATTATGGTTTAATAAAATAATTGTCTTACTTTAGAGGATTGTTAGGTCGTGTCATTGTAGGGAAGAAATTGAATATAAAGTGTAAATTTGCTGTGGAAAGTTGCGAACACACTAATGTTTGGTTTTTATTTTTGAAATATTGAAATAACCAGTGAACATAGAGTAATTTAGGATATTGAAAGGTTTCAATACAAGTGTCACTATTCTCAGGATAATTATGGTAGGATCAGCAAGCATTCAAAAGAACATCAGATTTCATCTGTTGCTTATTTCAAGTGTTTCCTTTCAGAGGTTAGTCAATTGTATCTTTGAAAATAATTTTGTATGATTTTCTTTTTCTTTTTATCAGCTACTACGGAAGAATTCACCTCCAATTATGTTAGCTGCATCAGATGAGCATGAGGCTTCGTTATGGTTACAAGCTTTCCTTACAATCATCAATAGTGGAGTGAGTAGAATTTTGTTAATCTGTTATTTGTTCTTTTGTGTGAAGCACCTCAATGGCGTGATCGGTATGGTCTTGGCCTGCCTCCTTGTTGGCTGCGAGTTTGATTCTCGGGCATTCCATTGAAGGGAGTCAGAGATGTGTATCACTGGTGATAGAAGTTCACTCTCGACGTGGTTCAGGAGTCATGTAAAGAAAGCTGTTGGTCCCGTTGCTGAATAACCACTGGTTCCATGCAACGTAAAAACACATACAAACAAACAAACAAATAAACAATTTGTACTTGTAGTAGTTGCCAAAAATAGTGTGTTGAAGATTTTGCATGCTTTACATTGTCATTTGTTAATGTCTGCGTTCCTGTCATTGTAGGTCAGAGACGTGAGCGAACGCGGTCAAGTTTCTTGTCGTGTAGTGCTCTTGGATTCAGGAGTACTCTTAGCACAGCAGTCTGATATGATCCTGGGTGCTCCACCTAGTGTGCCTGCCAGTACTGTGGAGGATGTCCAATCTGACAGGAAGAATTCATCATCTGCACAGACATCTCAGCAGGTGTTAAGCTCCTCCCCAAATACAAATCTGCATAGTCAGTGGGACAAAAGAGACTTACAAAAACCTTTAAACCCAACTTTATCAAATCTGAGAGATCGAAAACCACTCAGTTCTTCTCTAACAAACCTTCATCGAGTTAACAGTGCATCAAGTATACCTTGCAGTCCTACCAGGAGAATTAGCACAGGAGAAAGGACTTCCACTCCAATTGGCAATAACTCACAGAACAGAAAAGGTAGCCTTTCCAGACTGTCTGATATAGGAAGTCCAGATATAAAATTAGAAATTAAAGAAAGAAAAGAGTGCTTTACATATCAAAAAAGACAAACAGCCCAAGTTGGTGAAACGTGACAGAGTGCCGCTTGTGGAAGGCTTTAAACCCAAGGGAGAACTTAAGGTTTTAACATTTAGTGCCTTGGAGCAAATTTCATCAGTTTCAGTATATGCCGAGTGCCCTAGCACTTGCTTGGTGGTAAGTACATCATCTTTTATGTGATAAATGAGATGAATTTCTATGGAAAGGTCTTTTGTGTTGCTCAATAGTATTTTTAAGTGGCAACATGTCATTATCAGTGGTGCATGATATGAAAGTAGAAGTAGGCAAATGCTGAATTTAAAAAACTTTTGTCAATATCCAAGACCACTATAGTCAAACCAATTTACGAGCGGACTCCAAGCCCATTTGTGACGTTGCCAGATCCTTCTGACCATTTTAATCCACACCTGGTTTGACCTCTTTAATGGATAGGCAGACTAAGATAAAGAGAAAGGATAGTTTAATTCCCTCGTTATCCCAGATTTGAATGGTCAAAGTAGATAATCCTTTAATTTGGTACTGTCCCTCTAAATTGTTTCCTTCTTTATTTTTGTTTTGTAAACCAATTTCATGCAGCACTTTACAAAATTATTCCTTGTAACCACCAAACCCAATATTTTCCTTCACTTGTAAAACTTTGTCTATCTTCGGAATTTCTTTCCTTGCATAAAAAGCCAATACAGTTCGCCGTATAACGCATCGATCAAAATCGTCCATCATTTGTTACAGTTTTTTTTATCTTTTCCTTTTCTTTTCCCTCAAAACCAGCTCTCTAAATTTTTCTTCCGTTTCTTTAGCTTCCTTACAAATCTGATGAAAGTTGCTTTTGATATCTTTGTTGCATCTGCTAGATTGATTCCAAACTTTGAAATTTCATTTTCTTTTTCCCATTTAAAAAACTTGTACACGTTGTATGCCATTTCGCGTTCTTCAGGACGAAGGACACGCCACGGGGAGCTCTCCATGGTGTTTATGGAAGCTTGCTGTGCGAGACAATGAATACGGAAGATTATCTCGACCCATTTTATACGATTTGACCCATTTTATACGATCTGACCCAAGTGAAGAAGTGGCACAAAGTATGCCAGATCTCCAAGTTTGTCATTTTTCTTCCCTTCTCTTAGTGAAGCGAAGGTAGCCGGGTTAAGGAGAATTGGCAGAGCTGGAAATGGTCTTGGAGTCCGCTCATAAAATGGTTTGACTATAGGAGTAATGAAAGTTTTAACAAGTTCACGTTATTGCAGGAGTTCGAATGCAGTGAAGCTGGGGAGATTTCAGGTGATTGGGCTCTTTACTTCAGGTCTGGGGGTCAGTTACAGAGTTTTATCACAACTCTTGCGAGAACATGGAGGAGCTTCTCTCAGGTGAGTATGGTTTTGATATTTGTCGGATCATATGACCTTGGTATATATGGTATGCAAGTCATTTCATTAAAGTAAAGGTCCTTATATAGTTTTACCCTGCTGTAACCTTGTTTTTTTTTTCCTTTTTTTTCGTATACCTGCTTAATTTAAACTAATTTATGTGCATTTGCAATTCCTGTTCATTTATTTTTACTCAAGTCAAAATTTTGACTGATCTTTAAAGTAAAATACCATACTGAAATATAAGCTGCTCTGATTGTCATACAAAAAAACGCTTTCACAAATGGAATCGCCCACTCAAGGTATACTTTGGTGGACTTTACCTAATACTTAATTGCTATTACATAGGCCTATGGCCTGTCATGACCTCATGCAGCCTACCTCTTCCACTGTTCTCACAGCTGTGAGAGTGCCTGTTGCCTTTTACTGTCTCCGGTTTTCGTGGCCAAGATTTCTCTGTACGTGCCACATGTGTGGAATATTCTTGTTTTTCCTTGCATACAGTTACCCTTTTGGGCTTGTATCTATCTCTCCAGTAGCCAAGTGAAAGGATTGATAGAAATTTAGGAAATAGATAAACTTGAGGTATTATGTGATAGGCCATGCAGTAATTTATGACCCTGTTAAGAAAAATCCGCACTCGGTTTGTTCTTTGTATCATCCTAGACACTTCAGGATTGTTTGAAAGAAACGAAATGGATGTCAGCTATTAGCCCACCATGTGTATTTGGACCCCGTGTTTTCAGTAGTTACCTGGTTGACAGTTCATGATGTGAAATTTTCCAAGTTTTTAGCCAACTGATCTTTCAAAGATTGCTTGAATTTAGTATTAGTTCATAATATTCATTCCCTTACATTTCTGCGTAATAAAATATTAGTGAAACTTTCTGTTTGGTAGAGAAATGCTGCCTGGTAGAGGGTTTTCCTTCCTTTTTGAATGTCTAATAAGCCAAGAATTGACTTCTTGTTTGTTTTGAAGGAGACCACTGTTTTGCTTCAACTAGTGTTAGGTTTATGGTCAGCATATTTTTGTTTTATTTCGGTATTTACTGTGGTTAATTTGGTGTCATTGATTGTTTATTAGTAGCGGACAACAGACTAGTCATCATAGGTGGTTAGCCCTTTTTTTTTTCATGAGTTATACATATCTGCTACAAAATCATGGCAGTTGGCAACAGGAAATCTGGTCTCCATGGAGAAGTTATTACAGTTTTGGAGGTTGGGGATTACCTCAATCCAAATTCATTTCACAAACATTGCTTTTCTTCTTAGCCTGTCTCCCCTTATTGGAATTTTGAGGATGGTACGATGTCCTAGTTTTTATTTTTGGATTAGAAGAGTACAGTACTAGGGCTTACAAACTCCTTTCTCCTCTGCATAGTATAAGCCAGTGGTTTAACGCACAAACTCAACCACTTCCTGCCATAGTCCATACAGCTGAAAAATAGATAAGCTTTCAATCAAAAACGTAAAACAAGTTTGTATATTTCGAAATCTTATTGTAGCATTTAATAGTTTTCATACTTTCCAGTACAGCAGCTCTGCAGTGAAGCATTAAGCACAGGATATCTGTGGGATCTCGTGAATGTCCACGTATAGGCTATATTATTAGGTCTTTGTTTCTTTTTAGCCAAAGCAGTGATAAACTGAGGGGCTGCTGTATATACATTTATTCCTAAAATTGAACGGAAATATGTTTTTGCAGGAAGAATTCCCCCTACACACAGTTGATGATCCAGGAGTACAGCAATTCCTTCTAGAAGGATCACAGATTTCCAGCACTGGATGGTCATCTCATCCTTGAGAACTTTCATGGTAATATGAAATGTGGAGTTATGAAAGCATTAGCGACATAAATTAAAATGAATGCGAAACTTCATATTGAATACTACAGATCTGAAAAAAAAATTTAAAATTGGTTGGTTAGTTTTTATAGGTACTGTAGGCTATGGTAGATTAGCTTAGTTAAGTAGCACAACAGGATAGACTTGTATCAAGATATGTGCATGTTTTCAAGAGTAATGACATGAAAGTAATGGTATAAAAAGTATTGTAAAGTATATAAATACTGTATATGCATATATGACAGGTGTAGACTGATAGTTTTTATGCTGTATAGGGCCAATGTATGTTATTTTGTGTTTATCCATCAAGTCAATGAGACTATATCATTCTTTCTGATGATGATTACCACACAGAGTGAGATTGAGAGGTTTCCTCTAGTCATAATGATATAACAAGCTTTAAATATATATACTATCTATACTGTAGGTTCATTTTGTTGACATCACCTTAAATCAAATACGTATAAGCTTGTCCAGACAGTATTTAACATAAAAATAGGAAATTCACAAAGTGAATATATATATGGTATTGTCAGCCAGCTTTCAAATAATCTAAATACATATATTGTGTGGTTATAGGTATGGTCAGTGAAACTTCTGACAGCATTTTGGGATCACATTTGCAGTCAGTTGATTATGGTGTCCAAATATTTTTTTCAATTTAATGAAGACTTACATTTTAATTTAATTGGTACTGTTAAGCTTTAATGTAGATTGTAGTATACAGATGAAACACTTTATTTTGTTTATAATCGGATATTGGTTAAGTTTTATTCTGTCATTTTCGGCAATAAAATTATTTATTATGTATACTTTTAAAGGACTACTGACGTTAAATACTCATGTTTATTTTAGACAGATGCATTTATTTTATTGTATTATATATTGTTATATACAGTAATAAAAGGATTACTAGTTGCTTTTGTAGTGTACATTTAGTATGTATATGCTAGGATGAATGAATTGAAGGTAATGTGTGTCTGTTATTACTGATGAAATATAATATAAACATACCTATTGGTCTTAAAAAAAATTCATATACATACTTTGATAAAAGTTGTGTATCAGTTTTGTACCAGTCATTTGTGATTTGACCAAAACAAACATTCTCATTTTCATCAAACTTCAGTTACTGCAGTGTTATTTTAGTAACTGTTATTCAAGTGTAATGCTGAACAACAGGTACTAATCTGTTCTAGTCTTTTAACTTTCCTTTTAAAGGCATTTCTTGCTGGTATTAAATTTTTTAGATAAATTATTTTTTCTATTTTTCTTCCTTAGCATAAAGGAAACCTTTTATTGCAGTCCCACAAATTAAATTTATTTAATTTTCCATTTGCATTTTACTTCCCCTTTATAAAAGCTCTACTAGTCTGAGGATTTTTGGCATTAAGCATGACTGGATTATATCCCAAGTCTACCTAACTCCACAAAACTACATGAAAAGGATAGCATTGTTATTTGGAGATGGAAGTCCTTTGCTTAGGCATCACCAAAAAACAACTTAGGTTTCCAGTACCCCAGATGTTAGTGGATAATATTACGAGTTGCCAACAAGATCAGCGGCAGCAACAAATTTATTACCAGGCTGCTTGCAAATCCATGTTTGGGGGAAAAGTTTTGATCTTCCTCTCTTACCAGATTGCAGAACACATTAGCATTGGGTTCCTTGTGGTTTCTGAAGAGTGAAATCAAGACATTGCTGGAAAAGGAGAGGAATGATAATTGGGACACTAATCCACCCTGCATTCTTCCTTTAAGGTCTTCGAAGGAAAGTGCAGCTAAGCCTTGGAGGGGGCCTATGCCCAAAACTTCATGGTTGGGAAGAGGGTATTTCTACTAAACCCAGGTCTGCAGCCCAAAAGTCAAGGAAGAACAAGCATTCCCATACTTACAGAACAGGAGAGAAGGATTGCCTACCTCAGGAGCCCACTTCCCTTTTCCCCTTCCTTGACTTTTGGGCTGCAGACCTAGGTTTAGTAAAATTAGCTTCTTCCCAACATTGAAGTCTTGGGCATTGCTCCTCTAAGGCTTAGCTGCAGTTTTTTTCAAAGACCCAACATTAATGTGTTCTGCAATCTGGTGACAAAGGAAGGTCAAAACCTTTCTCCAAGACACCGACGAGTTTACAGTATCTCACTCTGTCCTATCCAGAGGACACCCCAGAAAAGAAGTCAATATACTGGGCCAGAGTTCCAACGAAAAAGTAATGGCAGACTCCATGACTCCTGCTTTGCAGTAAGAGAGAAATCTCTTCATTATGAAGCTGCTCCAGAGGAAAGTGGCTCATTAGACCACACAGTATTAGCAGCAGCCCAAGGCTTTACATTGTGTAAGATGAAGGCCACTTCTGATGTGCTAAAGGTGGAGGGAGGCAGCTTGGAAGAGTGACTGGAGGCTGTTTCTGAGATCAGTGTGTGGGATCAGTGTGTTCACCCTCTCTGTCACTACTCTAGTAAGCAGTGCCGACGACAGTTGGAATAAGAGCATACAGGGAGTGAATCGTAGGACAGACACCATGATCAAAGGGGTTATACTCCTTACAGACAAACCCACCATCAGAAATTGCAGGTGTGAACTGGACATGAACCACACCATTGTCTCATTTTTCAGACCCAGCAGGAGTGTTGGAAAAGTCTGGGCTAGTGTTAGGTCTAGGGGAGCAGAACCAGGTCAGTAGTATATGGGCAGTCAGCTGAACGCCACAATAGATTATTTGTACAGGAACAGACCTGCAATGGGAACCAGTGCACATCATATGTGTTTCAGGGTATTCTACAATGATTTCAAAGAGGAAAGGTTGTTAGAATCCACTGGAAGAGTAGTCCAGGCAGCTGACCTTTAGTGAAATCTTCATGGACTGAATGTCAATCTCAGAATTGAATTATTAGAAGCAGTGGGACTTTCTACTGTGTAGGGATTTCTGACCTCTTTCTGCATTTCCTTTAATCTTAAGACTGAGATGAGGAAAAGGAGAAAATTTAGAACTGCTTCCCCTAACTCCTACCGAGTCTCTTGCTTAACTCTTACCCGGCCAGAGCAGACACCCTTGCAGTAGCAGCCACAACAGACTGGGATTAAAAGGAAGGGATAGCCCGAGAGCCTTCAGCAACTCTTGGGATTACAATGAAAATCCCACATATAGGTCTTGACAGTGCAGAAACAGGCGACAGGATCTGAGAACTAAGCAAAGTTCGAACATAGGACATCTACCTTTCATGCACAGGACCTGCTGCCAAATTGACCTGAGAAGGGTCATCCAATGACCTCAGCGAGTTTCCCTAAGGTTGTACAGCAATGGGTGATAGAGAAGGAAGAGCTCCAAAAATTCTGTCTTGGCAGAGACACAAACAGTCGAAGCTCTTGTAGGGGATGTGTTACCTCCCTGTAAAACTGACAATTTTTGTAGCCTTCTTCCACTTCATCTAAACTCAGATGAAGGCAACCACTTCTCAGACTTCCTGCTGAGAGATTTACCCTCATATTAACCTGGCTCTTTTAAATAGAAAAATGTTGTATGTCATGGGTAGCAAAGTTAACCACTTACATGCAACCCAGGAAATTTTAATTCTGCTAAATTAGAGACAGAACTAGATTATACATAGAGTAGGATGAAGAGCATAAAAAAATTAACTCAAGATATATTGGCCGAGGTGATGAAATCATTCTTCTTGAAACTTTGTGCAGTTGAATGTTTGTAATAGTTGAAGGCTATTTCATGATGAATGGGTTTTTCTTTGTGAATTTGCATTACAGCACTATTGCACGTACCTCCTCTAAAGTTTATCGATAGCACTTTCCACCCAAAATCCATTATGTCAAGCATTCCTTTTTCAATGATTATCTATGTCTACCAGCTTCTCTGAATGTTCCTTTCCTTGTTTCATCAGTATCCTTAAACCAAGTGTGTTCAAGATTTCAAAGTTCTTTATACCTTGTCTCTCAGCTAACTTCTTTGTATTCTGCATGTATTTCTCAGAGAAGCAGAAGTCTAATCACTAGCATTGTAAATTTTTGCTTTAAACTTATATTTTTAAGAACTTTTGGCAGCAGTTATCCTTTGGTGGTTAGTTGTTTTGGTGTTATTTGATAGATTTGGGGGTTGTAAAGCTGTTGGGCGTGTGTCTGTCTGGTTGTGGTGAGGTTGAAGAGGTTGGTGGTGCATTTTGGTGTCTGTGAGTGGTGGTTGGAGCAGTGTTGGTGTTGGCAGGTTGTTGTGGTGCGGTAAGTTGTGTGGTTGTCGTGTTCTTTCGGGATGTTGGTGTTCGTCTGCAGTGATTTGTTGGGTTGTTGTGTCTCAGTTGTTTAGTGTTTGGTTATCGGCAGTGGTTGTGTCGGCTAGCCTATAGCCTATCCAGCGGACAGCACAGCCTAGCCTGGAGTATCAAGCCAGAGGTGAGTACGTGTTTGTGTTTTTGTTTTTTGTTGGGTATTTCGTTGAACCAATTGTCCTGCAGGTTAAAAATAACGTAAAGGGGAAAGTGTGAGTGTGGGAAACTTTGTTAGCATGTACAATTAACGTAACTGAGAGGAGTTTGCTTGCTTTTTTTTTTTTTACTTGGCTTTGATTCTGCCACAATATCAGAAAATAAAGGCCTAACTAGAGTAGTGCCTCAAGGCAGCATCCTGGGTCCATTGCTATTTGGCATTTACACAACTGAATTATCTAGACTAAACAAGCACAAGGTTAGGTATAAGCTGTATGCAGATGATACTCAGTTCTATTTTTGTCTTGAAACGGTAGAAGATGCCATCTGTAAAATTGATGCAGTAATGAAAATGGATGTTGGTGAAGAAACTCAAACTCAATAAATAAAAAAACCCGAGTGTATGTTATTTGGATCCAATGGTGCGCTACGAAATATGAACCCTTCAAAAGAATTAACTATTGGCTCGTCATCCATAAACACTGTAGCAGCAGTGGGGAACTTAGATGTATTTATTGATAATAAATTGTCGATGAAAAACCATATACCGGTTGTAGGCTATTGCATATTGTAATAACCTCTATCATATCAGAAACATTGCATTTATTAGAAAATATTTAACTGAAGATACTCTGAAAACAGCAATTTGCAACCAAATACTTTCGAGGCTTGATTCTATGGTCTCTGTAACTACCAAATAAGATAATTGCAAGTACTACTACGTACAACCCAATAACAGACAGTCACCATGCACAAAAGGCAGAGATGATTAATCCAGGGATTATGCACCTTTGAGTGCTAGAGCATGAAAATATAAAGATGAAGTTGAAGACTGACTCAATATTTTACCACAGGGAACATGGACTGCCATGAAGAAATGACAGATTTCTACTTAATGATCCTTTCTTGATCCGAACTTTGAAACACCTAGTACTATAACTGGTAAGACAATTGTTTGTTCACATCAAAATTTACAGGATAAAATAAATGTTACAACTTATGTATGTTTTTATTTTTTGAATAATCTAAACCTTTTCATTCTTATATAAGAAAATATTTTATTTTACAAAAGTATACTCAACTAAGAACTACAAACTGTTTTACCAGGAAATATTTCAAAAGTCTAGCATGCCATTTATTTCCTTTAATTGTAATAGTCAAGGGTATTTGTGACACGAGTATTAATGTTCCATTCAAGCTGAATTAAGTATATATTTTTAGGGGATCAACAACTATATGAACTGTATCTTTACATGCCTTGGCATAACAATACCTGGTAGAGTAATAACAACAAGTTGTATAATAAATGCATAATTTCACCTGCAAACTTAAACACACTAACTTTGTACAAGCTCAATAATTGTCAGCTCTGAGTATGAAGAGTAACATTCATTTTCTGCTATGGTCACTGTTCTAACAATAGTATTCTTGTCTTTTTTATAGACATGCCAAAGCCTTACAAATTTAAACATGATACACAATTACAGCTACATTAACTAAATACCAATTTCTTGGGTTCAGTAGTGGATAATTCCTACTAGGAACACATTTTAGAAAATTACGTATCATACAAGTGACTTACGTGCCTACATCAGAGTAAGCTGGAAAAGCAAGCATTTCCCCAATAAAAGCTTCATAATGAAAATGTCTAAAAGATTTAAAACCAAAATACCTCCCTTTACTGTATAACACTCAAAACTTAAAATGGCTTCACTTTCATAATGAAGATGCCAGGAATCAGACCAACATCACTCCCCTGTTATCTCACTCCCGAAGTAAACGCGTGAGGAACCAGAGTTATGTTGTCCACATACATCTCTTGGGCCTCATTTACGACCGATTTCCTGTACTGCATTCATGTCCATAAATTCTGAAACTGAATACATTAATATATGGCCTTCACCCTTAAAGCATAAATAAACTTTTCCTTGTATAAATGCATTTCAAGAAATTGTACATCTTCAAATGTACTGTTTCATCATCCCAAACATTGCACTGTTTATGAAACTACTGTAATGAAAAGCCCCTCCCAAAAATGATTGAGTTCACATTTACGACTAGTACAGGGTCTATTCCAAAGCCATTTTTGACTAAAATACATTTCAATTTCAGCATTTGCCAAATATACATCAGTCTAGAATGAACATCAATGCTTTAAGAAGAAACCGGCCCAACTTCCGAAGAGGCCCTTTTCGTTTCTTTATGATGCTTGGGGTATCATAAACAGTAGAATCTAAACTGATATCATCCAAGGGAGGAGCATTTGCCTTCTTAGATCCTGTAAAAAAAAATAATTAAATACATTTAGTGATTTCGCAGCCTTTCCTCTATGTAACTTATAAAAGCTCCTAATTGAACATTTTATTGAGACAACAATGGACATTAATATCTGATTTTGCCTTGGAAAAAAGAAAACATACCTTCTTTTGAATGTGGACAAGCAGACTTGGCCACATTTGAAAACCACACCATAAAATCAGTATATCGCTTGATTTCCTCATCACTGACACTTCTATAGCCACTTGAAACTACCTCAAGAACTTCAGCCTGGAGAAAAAATACAAAAATGTCAGTAAAAAATAACAAATATATATATACATATACAAATTATCACAAACATTTTCAAGTCTGGTTTTCTCTCTACTGAGTTAAGACGAGTAACAAGTTCTCGTAACTCCCTTCTGTATTGTGCTCTCTCTGCATGAATTTTCATCAGGTCTGGTCTTCATACTGCATTTGACATTTCCATAATTTTCAGGGCATATAGTCTTCATATAGTTAAGAGGTAGTCCCTGGGTTATGGTTGTCTCGACTTACAGTGCTCGGTACTTATGGCGCTTTCTCAAATATATTCAAAGAAAAAATCGGGCAGCGTAATTAGGATTACGGTGCCATAACTCGCTGGCTCTATAACAAGGTGAGAAAACCGATTTAGGGAGCTGTAGCCACCAGGAGAGGGTTCACTATAGGAGGTCCCTCCTAGGGGAGGATTCACTATAAGGAGGGTAGAAAACTGGTTAATTACCCGGCCAAAGCTGAAAAACCTGTCTCTTTCCCCAGGCCTAATTAAATCCATCTCTATCTCATTTTTATTTTTATAAATTTTTCAAATGATGTTCCAGGGTATGGCAGGTCGCTGGAATGGAATGGCCCCTGTAACCTGGGGACTGCCTACTTCCTTTTCTGCATTAGACTTCCTGCTATTCCCTTGTTCAGCTATCAATACATTTCACTAAGAGAAAATCCACGGCAAACCAACATTAACAGCAGCCAAGGTTATGAATGCATATCATATGAAAGTGGGGAGATGCATTAATAACTGCACATAAAATTAGCACAGGAATAGTGAAGATTGATTCCTACATACATTCAAAATAAAATGTCACGAATTATGGCAGAAAGACTCGTGAGCTGTATAACAAATGTATTTATAGAGACAAAATGTTGAAAAAGCAAAAGATTTAATAAGATAATGTCATCACTAACAGGGCATGCAATTGATATGGTAGATATTGCTGCATTGAATTATCAGAGGATGTCCGAGCGATTTTCCAACTGCTCAAAGAATGGTGGCAGGGAAGGCTTAAAAAGTCCTTAGTGAGTGGGACGCAGACGTGAAGAAAGGAGACTTAAATATTCAGAATGTATGACAGCATGTGCAAGCTGCAGGAATTAAACAGGCTCCAGCTGGGTTTAATGTGGCACAAAGTACTGTCTTGGTTTTCATTTATGGCCAGCCTCCTCAAGAAAGGTCATGCTTGTAAAGTCATCATTCATAATATGAACTCATTCTCATGGAAAGTCTTTCATTAAACCAACATGTTTAAAAAAACACAGAAATTCCTAACAAGGAAAATGAGATAATGGAACATACCAAAATTTAAAAGTACAATTAACAACAATGAATTGTGAATCAATGGCAACTAAACTGCTAATAATCACATCTAAAGGCAATTACTCATGAGTGACCCCAAGGCAGTGGAAAAACCTGATGCATAAGCTACACAAAGCCTTGGGTTTGACAGCACAGGCTCTAGTGCCCTTAGCTCGAGGAACGATGAAAAAGTCTTGGGGCTTGCACCCAAGATTCTGTTTTTGACAGGGGGTGATATTTAATTATTCATCCACAATTCTTTATAAAGATGTAGTAACTGAATGTAATGAAAATGCTGATGATGTCAATTACTTGAAGAGCTTCTTACCCAAACTTATTATCCAACATTAACACAAACACAAGGGTGAGAAGGAAGTAAAATAAAGGTGCAATTGTGATGAAGATTGACTGATTATGGCTACTAAAACTGGCATCACAACATCTAGGTTATTGATGCCGTCCTGGTGGAAGAAGAGTGTCAAGTTACAAATTGGAAGAACATAAATAGGTCAAGTTCATTACTGAAATAAATCATTTGACATAAATTAAGTCACGTATCAAGCTCACATACTTGAAACTGTTGTCTGAAATGCAACTGACATATATTTTGGTATACTGGTATACTTCTCTAGTCCTCTACTAGGAACAGTGTAAATCAAAATATCTTTTAATACAGATTGTGGGTGTTTATAGATTCAAGCCAAAATACTATTCTCTCAACTTACCAAAGTAATGATCTGTATGGTTAAGTTCTCTAAACCCTCTATATTCAGAAGGGAGTTCAATCCTCCTCTAGCCATCGACTTTGTTTCATTTCCACGAGCAGAATCTGGATGATCGTGGGGATCATCTAATTCTTGCAGCCGTTCATCAGAATCTGTTCGACATTCCATGGTCTCTCCTGAAATTAGTAGAAAATAAATACTAAGAATTCCAATGACATCATTAAAACAAAACAAGAGAATCACTGTCCTATATAATTCAGAAACAATAACTAAAAAAATCCTCGGCCAAAGAGGATATGAAAATTAAATTTTCTTAAGTGTTGGTACTCTATTGTTGCAAATCTATGAAAAACAAACTAAAAAGAAAGGTGTAGTAATTGTAGGTGGGAAACATTAAACATGGGAAGAATGACTGAATGGGAGACATTCTGCATGACTTACTAAACAAAGCTATGTAGTAATATTACAGTATACGTAATTGTCAATAAACAGCAAGGAGACAATATCATTTAAATGTAGCATCCCCTTACAAGAGAGAGTTTCACAGGTTTGCAATGATTCAACAGTCTTGTTAAATTATTATCTAAAGCTCATAACATTCAGGCAATTTTTCAGTCAACTCACATTTTTACCTGAATGTTTAAGTTAAACTCCTACATAACAAACATTTTTGCTACCATCCATAGCAAAAGCTGAGTCACAGAGAGAGAGAGAGAGAGAGAGAGAGAGAGAGAGAGAGAGAGAGAGAGAGAGAGAGCGCGCCCATGTATCTTACCAGTTTCATTGCATGTTGCTGTGGAGATATCTGAAGAAGGAACTGTGTGACCATCACTATGGTCAAAGGAAGAGTCGCTATCTTCCTTCTTGTGAACCTGCAATTGAAATATAGCTTTACTAAATCACTCATTTAGCAAACACTTTTCAACTGCAAACTTAGTAACAGTCACACAAATGTGCTGATGTAATGTTTTCTACGGTCTCTCTATTACATCAATCTAACAAAAGATGACTAACAGCCAAAATTTGTAAATAACTGGTACAAGGAGAACTGAAACTTTTATCAAATTAATACAAGAAATAATGAAGCTTAATTTTTCTAAAACCCTGCAAATACAACACAATAAAAACAAACAAACTTTTACTCTTAACATGCAATGCCTACATTCTTCACAATTTACTGAGGCCACATATGCTAATGCTACAACAATAAATAATACAGTAATACAGTAGTACTTCAATTAAAAATATATAAAATTAAGAAAACAATGTTGTAGAGGAAACTATCAAGTAAAAATCAAATTATCACAAAAGACACAAAAACTTGTTCTGAAAGTGGAAAATCCCAACTGTTCACAATGTCAATTATTTAACTATTACAAGAGTACAACAAAGTACAAGAAATTACAAGTGCAGTACAGCAGCATGAACAAATTCTTATCAAGCACTGACTTTCAGTCATTTTATATCACTTATGTGTGTTATCCAAAATCCAGCCCCATAGTGACTCAAAGGAGCATTCATTATAGGCAGCAATTTTTTTTTTTTAATTTTTTTTTTTTACACAACAGTATACATATATGCTTTAATATACTATAACCAAAATGCAAAATATAATTTCTAATAGCTCTGACTCTGGGACAGAGAGGACTTGCAAGGCATAATGACTGAACGTTTGAATTACAAAAGTGATTGAAAACTTTAATTACAAATTGTACTGTACAGTATAGTTATTATGTTTATTGGAATTTTGTAAACTTATTTCAAAAGACTTTTCAAATACTATACATAGTATTCTACTTGTTATAAAAATGCTAACAACCTACAGAAAAACCTGTTGATAAAACAATCATTTTCTGCACCAAGTCCCATCCAATCTTACCTCACTGCTCGTGGAACCGACTGATGCATGGGTGCCACTGCCAGAACTACCCACCGTGCCATTGTGACTTGATCCTTCACTTGGTGTAGGTGTAGGTGTGGGTGTTGGTGTCAAATTGGGAGTTGGGGTGAGGGTTCCAAGGGGTTCAATTGGAGTGGAGGTTTTATTTTCATCAAGATCAGGATCTGCGTGC
Organism: Macrobrachium nipponense; assembly: GCF_015104395.2. Lineage (NCBI taxonomy): Eukaryota > Metazoa > Arthropoda > Malacostraca > Decapoda > Palaemonidae > Macrobrachium > Macrobrachium nipponense. The sequence goes on along the minus strand of NC_061088.1, from coordinate 85,518,781 downwards.
AAAAAGGAAGCTAGATCTGACGGTTCACCTAGTGGGTGGTCATGACGATCTGACCTGGCTGGGGAAGGTCTTGCCAAAAGACTCAAGAGAATAGCATTAGGAGCCGATTCTTGGCGATGACTGTCTGGGAGATTTGATGATGCTAATGTTATATTAGGTGGTAGGTCATCAAGTGAAACATTTGGGGGTCCGCAATCATTCCCTACATCAACTGAGAGCGGTTCCATTGGAGACATTCCAGAAAATGCAACGCGTCGACCCCTTGAACGAGGGGTTTCTGATATCTCATTGTCACTGTCACTATCAATGGCACAGTTGTCATCACGCATAGGTTCAGGAGGCTCACTGTAATGCAGTTCAAACTCCACAGGAGTACCAACTGACCTATCCTCCTCCTCAACATTACGAATTTCATTATTTAAGTCTTCCTTATTTTCCCCAACCATCCCCTGAGCACCATCACATTTAACTACCTCTTCCTTTTCTGTGCTGTCCTTTTCAGCCTTAACTTCTTCTTCAGATGATTCTTTAGGCTTTCCCTCTGTAGTCCTTTCACTGTCTACACTAGGAGAAACGACAGTCTCATCTCCATCAGTTTCACTGTCACTACTGATGGGAGGTGGACTGCAAGTATCTTGCACTCTGTCATCAACTATTGCACTGCTATCACTACTATCACAGCCTGAGGACGTAACTCCACTACTACTGCTCTCTGATGGTGTCCTACAAGGACCCTCAGTCTTTTCTAACCTAGCTGAGATCTTCGGTTCCATGAAATCTTCACTGCCCTTGGACATGCCTATGGCAGAATCTGGAGATGGTACACTCACACCATCTCTTGGGCTTTTCTTTATGTCCGAAGTACTGGGGGTATTCAAAACCAAAGAATCGTCCAAAACACGTGTTGGTAGCCTCAAATCCTTAGCTTTCATTTTCTGAAAGCCAAAAATAACTTTAGTTTCTCAGTGCAATAGAAAAATGAAACATTTTTCATATTATTAAAATCAACAGAATGTTTAAGAAACAAGGTTCATGTAAGCTATGACTACTATGAACAAACAGATTTTAAAATTCAAAACAGTACATATTTTAACCATGACAGTTAGTGAAGAACTATATTTTGCCATATGTCCAACCGAACATATATTTTTTTTAATATGACTGTCTGAATATGCATGCAATGCACTTTTCAATTACTCCAGCATGAAACACCACACCTACAGTGCATATTTCATTGTCTGGGGATTTTTATCCTTGCCTTATACTTTTATTTTTTTATCTAATAACATATTTTGCATATTTGCCCTTACACCCCTTTCAGTCATGCTCTTAAATCCTGTCAAATAATAATTGGCCCTCGTTGCCTCAACACTAATGAATTCAAACAAACAATCATGACAACAGTTGTAAGATGAGCCTATCTATGTTTTAAGTGATCAAAATAAAATGGGTGGGGAGACGTAATACAATGTCATTAATTCTTTGAAAACCCCCATTCCAGCTACAAATGTTGGGAACCTAGCATATAGCAAAAAAGTAACAAATTATCTTTTAAATTTTTTTCATAGACTGACAAACCTTTGAATTGCTATAAAATCTTAATTATGTGAAAGCAATAAACTAAAATAAAAAACTAAGTTACAAATAAAGTTCCTTTCACATGATTTAGGTACCTCTCCTGAAATGCGTACTCTATACTGTTCTGTTCTCTCTAAAAAGAAAAAAATAATGGCGGGTTGAACGTTACACATATCTCTAATAAACCTCAATTTAGGTAAGATCCCAACTCAACTGCTGAAGAAAAGTAGTAATGAAATTTACTCCACTCTTTCTCAATCAATAAAATCTACCCATATACTTATTCTATAAATTCCTGAAAGTAAACACCTTCAAGATGCTAAAACTAAAATGTGGGGTTCTTCCGTGATGAACTGAAACTCAGGTTCGAAAACAAAATATACTGCCAAACACAATTCTTTGGAAAACATTGCTGACTTCAGAATGCCTCTGAATTATATCATTTAAAACTTCAAGCACAGTACCATGGACTCCTTTTGTTTATGGTCTAGCACATCTTGTGGACTTCCAACTTCCTCTTCCTCATCTTCAGATTCTGAGTCCCAGTCATTTGTGAGTAATGCGATTGGTGGTTTGCTAGCTGCTGATGGTACTGTCTTCTTCTCATGGCTACTGGCGATTGGCCTTATGTCTTTCTTTGGAACAGCTCCACTGGCAGCAGCTGCAGCCATTGCAGCAGCTACTGCTGCAGCTGAAACAGTGCCACGCTTCAAGTGGCCCTCCGACTCAGGGAGTCCATCTAAATCAGACTCTGAGGCTGTCTGCAAAGTAAAACAATATATTGTGTTAAAAGGTTTATGAACAATACAGCACCAATATCTTACAATATCTACCATTAAAAATGTTATAATAAATAAAAATATAGGTATAGTATTTACAAAATAAGAAAAAAAAAGTCTACTTACTTCTGACATTTCTGAAGAAAGTGGGGTTTGTGACCCAGAGGAACCCATTTCACTTGATGACCCAACAGAGCCACCATGTGCTGTCATCGACAAAAGAAATGAAAACTGGCGATATGTTAAAGTTTTCACCACTACCATCAAGTCAGCAGGTGTGAATCTGAGAAAGAAAAACCCAAATCCATAACAATAAGAACAAGTTACACAAAAATTAAAATGTGGTGAACATATTCACTATGCCTGACATACGATACAAAACTAGAATCTACAGAAGTCCCTTACCCTTCTGTCTTTTCTGCCACAACCATAATATCTTGGTCTGTGAGATTATGGTGTACATTTTGAAAGAGAGACTTCAGAAGGTTATATCTTGTTTGTTTATCTGGAAGGCCAACAAGATAGACCCCACGAAAGCGACTTAACAGTTCGTGATCCTGCAATAAAGAGAACAGCATGGTTAATCTAGGAAAAAAAGAAGTCTTTGTCACTACCATCAAGTTAGCAGGTGTGAATCTGCTACAAGTAAATTATACCAAATGGTTTCATGAATTATCAAGAAATACAACTTAAGCAATAAACAACACAATTGGCAATAAGGACCTCCAGCTCCAAACAGATGCATCTTTTCCATCTTGATTTTACAATATTTCATTTGCCATTATGAATAAATAAAACCAGCATTATTTGAGTAAACTAGAAATAAAAACAAAACAATTTTCCTTATTCCTAAAGTAATCAAAACATATACGTAAATGTATTTTTTAAATTAATAAAAAAACAGCTACTACCAGGTAAGGTTCAAATGTTACCTTATAGAGGAGCCAAGGAGTGCTAGTGGCAGCCACAACAATTATGCCATTGTTATCAGGGTAGGTGCTGTCATCATCCTGAAAGACGTCCTCTTCATCGTCAGGTGGGGCCGAGGGTTGGGGCCTGGAATGACTGGAAGAAGCCCTGCTCGATGCTCTGCTTCCATCTACTCCATTTGTCGCTCCTCGGCCCCCGCCACCGCTGAGGATGCAGTTCGTGGGATTTCTGGAGGACTTGGGATCATCAATTTTCAACTTCCGGGAGCCCAGCTGGGCGAAGAGCTCATCTCGAATTGCCTGGATCTGCGAAGAGCAGCTCGGCTCTTCGTCGTGGTTCGAGAAGATGGCATCCACGTCATCCATGAAGACCAGAGATGGATAGTTGTCCCGGGCTTGGTCGAAAAGTTTGCGCACTGCTGATGCACCGTGGACCTGGTTTGTATGAACGCCATAGAGGGGCATTTCGCAGACATTTCCCATCTGTTTCACCAGGTATGTCTTTCCTGCTCCAGGAGGCTGGAATTAAAATAAATATATATATATTTACTGTTAAAAAATGTTCAGTAATACTTTTTTATACCTGACATTCAAGAATGATTTGCCAAGAAAGCAAAGTATATTCGACCAAAAAATTACAGTTTTTGAAAACTCAATAATTCAGTAAATAGTCAGAATTTGACAAGAGTATAAAATAAAGAACCTTTAAACAGCTAATGGGTCAAGAATAATAAATATAAAAATACATAATTATATACATATATACATACTACATATATAAATACGTTCCGTCCTTGGAATAATAATAATAATAATAATAATAATAATAATAATAATAATAATATTCCCAGGCATTTGTATCCTGCCTTATCTATGTGTTTGATGCTATTCCCAACTGATAGCTTAATCCCTTCAGTCCTTGTCACTGCCTTTTTGTATGTTGACCAAGGCACATCGAAAAAGGTTAAGAACCACTGCAGTGAGGTCCAAACAACGAAGTAGTCTAAATTTAAAGTTTGAATGCCCTTAATATATAGTTCCTACGAGCAAAAGACACAAGAGGAATAAAAATGGTCGTAACTCGATAACCGTAAATTAAAAGTGCTATTTCTACTCTTGGGAAATCGCTTTCCAAATAGCAATTACTCAAAATGATTTCTTTGTAAGAGTATACAAATGAGAGAGAGAGAGAGAGAGAGAGAGAGGCAGGCAGGCAGGCAGGCAGGCAGGCAGGCAGGCAGGCAGGCAGGCAGGCATGCATGCATGACTGCCTCCTCCTCCTCACGCATTTCGCAACCATTATAAATTACCCCCAGGGTTGGTATATACGTAACGTGTGCGCCATTGATCATGCAATTCAAATTGCCGGTGGTGCTGCTCTATCTATATATAAAAGCGAGGAAGATATTAACTTCCGTTTCACCGCATCGTTGCGTCTAACGCGCCAGCACGCAATCCCAATAAATAATTCGATACGCATCTCGTTCAAATGGACACACGAATGAGATCTTTCGATAAGATATATATATATATATCTCAGATCAATTCAAACAAAGATTATTCCGAAACCGTCTGAATTTGGATATTTGGTTACGTCAACTTGCAAAGATTTCAACGCGTCGTCGGCACTTATCTACGTACATTTCGCAAGCACTGCAAATTACGGTATCTTGACAGACTCTCTCTCTCTCTCTCTCTCTCTCTCTCTCTCTCTCTCTCTCTCTCTCTCTCTCTCTCTCTCACGAGCACAAAGATAAGTCGTCATATCATTGAGGGGGGGTTAACTAGATGACAAAATTCTTTAATTACACGACCAATACCGAACAACATAAGACAATTATTTAAAAAATAGTATATATTACACTTACGTGCAAGAATGAAAACTTTAACACAATATATATATCTTCTACACACATTTTTATGCACTTAAGACATTCCTGCTACCTTAACCCCTCATATTATTTCCAAGACACCTTTCAAATAAATATACCGAACAGGACTGTCCTCTAATCCTTATTCATCGTTTATTACACCGTAAATTTTTATTCAGAAATATGCATAACCATTACTGTTGGTGTGGTAGGTCCATTAATCCTCTGCACTAACTTTTGTGATGGAAGGAACTGAGTCACTACCTCTAAAGGTGACCTACAGATGAGTTCTGCTTACGAGGAAAAGAAGTTACAAGGGGTTACAAGGATTAGGATGTCTCAAAGACATCGCGTGCGCACTTATCTTAAGAGCATGTTTTACTGTGCATTCACTATGGTAAAGATTGAAATTTGTATTATTCATAGCCTATGAGAGAGAGAGAGAGAGAGAGAGAGAGAGAGAGAGAGAGAGAGAGGAGAGTGTGTTTCAAGGATTAGGATGTCTCGTGTGCTCACTTATCTCTGGAAGCAGGTTTTACTGTGCATTCACAGTGTCCTCCTAATGATTTTGTCGAGCTTTCTTTTCAAACTCTTCCACACTGTTGCTGTTTACAACTTCTGGTGGCAGTTTATACCACGTGTCACGTATCTTGTATGTAAAGTAGTTCCCACAATGTGATGTGTTGTATCTCTTCAGCTCTAGTTTCCATCCATTATTTCTCATCTGGCTTTCGTTTAACGTCAATAGGTTACTGTCTACTTTTGTTATGCCTTTCAGTATTTTGAATGTTTCTGAGAGAGAGAGAGAGAGAGAGAGAGAGAGAGAGAGAGAGAGAGAGAGAGAGAGAGAGAGAGAGAGAGAGAGAGAGAGAGCGCACTCGCAAACTCTAGGCAAACCTTCGCCAGAAAGCAAACAAAGGGTGTAAAATGATGTGTGTAAATTTCATTCTTCGTCTTCCAGTGAAGTCGTGTTCCCTTCCTTGAACTTTGACGCTGCCTTTCCTGGACCAGCTCTTGTTCTTCCCACTCGTGGGATGTTCCAGGTGATGTTCCAGATTGGTTGTATGATGTTCTGAGGGCGCCTTCCTTCCTACTCCCTGCTTTCTTCGGTAATGCGTTCGTGCTTCGGTCTCGGCCTCAGGTTTTTTTTAATCATCTCTATTTTTTTTTTTAATGGGTGGATGGATTCTCTTGCTATTTCAATCTTCTTTAAGGCATAATTCCGATTCCTTGAGGCTTTTATATCCGTCACTAGTTCAATTAGAGTAAAGGCACCACTACAATTATAGAGTAAAGGCACCATTACAAAAATAGAGCAAAAGTAACACTACAAATATAGTAAAAGTGCCACAACAAATATAGAGTAAAAGTACCACTACGAATAATGGGTAAAAGCACCACTACAAATATAGATTAAAAGTACCACTACAGAGTACAGGCTCCGTCACTGAAACTATTTCTTTTGCGTGTTGAAGAGCGCTACGCATCTAATTCTGGCAAGTTATATAATTCCAGAGAGAGAAAATTCCATCGACATTATTTCCCATAAGGTGACAAAAAGACTTCATTGTGGAAAAAAGCCCTTTACTCCAACTGCGCATTTTTTATGAGAAGTGCCCTGGACTTTCTTATATGACCTATAAAACATAATATGAATACTTAAAATTTACTTCTCATTGTTGAAGATTAAGCTGGCCTTACGCCAGCACGGGCTCTTGCTCATATAGCAGCCAGTAGATCATTTTTATTTTAGAATATTTGCATGTTACAGGTGAATTCGGGATATGAATATGCCATCATGAGTATGAAAATGAGATGTAATGTAAAAATTTACGAGTAATGCTTCATAACTAGAGTCCTGAGAGAGAGAGAGAGAGAGAGAGAGAGAGAGAGAGAGAGAGAGAGAGAGAGAGAGAGAATGCTATTGCACCACTATCTGATGAGATCGTTCCGCTTAATGCGACAGATTTCATGCAACATTTGGTATCTGGCGCCATCTGATCATCCACTTTCTTCCGGATTAAGCGCCAATATTCTTCATTTTTCCTCTTATTTCTTCCATTTCTTCGGCTCTGGGCTGGATGAGGGTACCGGGTGCCATGTCCCATTGGACTTGAAAACTCAAGGAGAAGAATTCAAGAAGAGGATAAAGGTCGAGCAGGAGATAAACAAGTACAACTCAAGTCATTCTTCTTCAAATATATTCATGTTTCTAACTTTCACTATCTACCACTATCTTGTTTCGGTATATGAACACTGAGGATTTCCCTGTGTCTTTGTACAGTTTTTACAACTACCATAGTAAGAGAAAATGCAGAATTATATCACACATTTGAGGGGTTCTGAAAACAAAATCCCACGATTTCAACGCCTGTGAGTCATATTGTCTGAACCCAGAACGATTTAATAGCAAAGTAACACATGTTAATCTGATTTTATTTCTTTCAGAGTGACCTGGAATCACGAGTCTTGTGAAACGACAATTACTTACAGGGTCTCAGAATATTAAAGAAATAAAATATTCTCACGTTGGTATAACATTTAAATAAGAAACTAAGAACTATCAGAAGTGATTTATATATTTAACTAAGAGCATTATCAGAAATTATTTACATTTTTTTTTGCCAAGTCAGTCAGTGGTCTCAGAATATAAAATGAATAAAACATTCTCACCTTAATCTACATTTAACTAAGAAACTAAGAACGCTATCAGAAATGATTTGTACATTTAACCAAGAAAATTATCAGAAATTATTTACATTTTTTTTTGTCAGTCAATCAGTCGAATAGGACACCCAGTCGAAGTCGAAATCTAGGTACAACATCTGGCAAGCCCAAACTTTCCCACCCTTCAAAAAAAAAAAAAAAAAGTAACTACAAATAACTGTCTCCCTCAACTCAAAACAATTCTTGAAAAGAAGAAACAGCGGCAGATGGGTCCATTTCGTCCCCCTAAAATAACGACCGAAGGCAGTGGGAGAAAGGACAAGGCTCTGTTTATATTTCTTTAGTCCTCTTTCCCGCGTGAGAGACAGACAGAGATAGAGACAGGATAGAGAAAGAGATAGAGCGGAGGGGTAGGGGGGTTGAGCTACTGGGGTTCTGCTTTTAGCTAATAAAGCTATGACAAATGGAGGGAGGAAGGGGGAAAGGGGGTGAAGCTTACTGCTACCTGCTACTATATTACCACCACCACCACCACCACAGCTCCCATGACAAATGCTCAGCTACTCGAGCATGACTCCCGAACCATAAATTTTCACAATTACTTGAGTGCTTTCCCTGAAGTGCGGAAAATACCGGATTTTTTACGTATCTTGCTTTCAAAAGGAATTAGGGTTGCATCACCATGCACCTACGAGCAAAAGAAATCCAAAACAAATAATTATAAAAATAAAAATGGAACAAGCCGTCTCGAATCGGACGAAATCACAATGTTCTCGTCTAACATAAACCATAACTTGATTTATTTTGATCAGTTTTCCTTTGCAGATATTTACTAACCAATGATATGTGACTTTTACCCCCAAAATAAATTAAGGAGATGTAGTCCAAATGAAATAATAAACTGGAACGAAAATGCTTCAAGTCATATCAGTCAGTCAGCGCTTAAGAGAGCAAACTTATAGGCTGAAACAGATATTATGGTTTTCAATAATACGGCCTTCAAACTGGAATTCCTTCATTATTATTAGTATTATTATTATTATTATTATTATTATTATTCAGAAGATGAACCCTACTCACATGAAGCATATTCCAGAAGCTTCCCTTCCATAGAATATATTGAGATTTTCTCCAGGAAGAAGTCAGAAGATTGTTTAGGATTTAGCTGGCCTGTGGCAGCACGGGCTCTTGCTCCTAGAGCATCCGGTAAAGAAGTAAGAGGACGCAAAGGGGAAATACGGAAAGAAGTAGAAATACACAAAGAAGCAGCAGTCAAATCAGCAGAGATTGCCACAAAAAAAATTTTGAGAGTAAACTCCGAAGACATCGAAGACGCCATGTCCACAGAAAGTCTTCCCTTTCAATGGGAGCAAGTTCTTGCTACACGGTGAACACTGCTTCTTTTCGGTAAGATTTTCTGGCAAGTCTTTACAAGAGGGAGCAAGGCCTCGTCGTGTACCACAACCACCACCACCATCACACACGTGGCCCTCTCTCTCCCTGTCTTCCCCCTCGTTGTTTAACCATAACACTCCCCGATAAGGTTCTCGAATCCCGTGGGAAAACAACAACCGGAGGCTGCCTACGAAACAACCCGGTGATTCAGGAAAACAAATTATCCTTTATGCTTCACGAGATCATGTGAAAAGGAAGTGTAGTAGGGGAGACGGGGATGATGCTTTCATGCATGGCAATAAAAAAAAGGAGATGTTTGTTTTCTTAAGAATATCTATTCTGGTCGTATGTTTGAAAGCACAAAACAAACGGAAATCTGTTTCCCAGGGGTTGGAGAGAGAGAGAGAGAGAGAGAGAGAGATTCTGCAGGTTCTTAGTACTGAGGAATTATACTGCATGAACAAGAAAAACAAATGAACCATCCTTAAAACATAAAACACTTGACTATGAGGACAATACTTATTTATATCCGAGGGCCTATAACAAGAGCGAGTTTGTCACACCTTAGTAACATAAACAAGAGCATGTTTGTCACACCTATATTAACAAGAGCATGTCTGTCACACCTATAGTAACATAACAAGGGCATGTTTGTCACACCTTTGGTAACAAGAGACTACCTTTATCCATTAAATTCTAAATGCAACGCTTTTGCACAAGATAATCCTTATTCTAATTTACTACGTTATACTCGTGTTCAGCCGAGTGACGTAATACGCACAAGCACGACAAGTCACACCAACTCGGAGCGGAGTTTGGCAGCGATTTAAAAAAGCGAATAATTCATTAGAATTATGACATCCGTTACGCAACTGGCCTGTCACAATCTCGGGGGTTACGCGGTGTGTGTGTGTGTGTGTGTGTACGAGCCATCGGAAACGAAAGCAAGAAGAGGGTAGGACAAAAGGAATGTAATGTAGATTTGGGCCAAAGGCAATGTAATGGGGCCTTTGAGGTCATTCCGCGCTAGAAAGAAAATTGAAAGTAGTAGGTTTGAAAGGAGCACTATGAAATAATCGTTATGAGAGGGTGAATAGCATGATGGAATTAAGATATGAACGGAGGTACAGTAAAAGGAATGGAAGGGGGGTTGCAGCTAAGGGCCGAAGGGACGCTAAGCAGGACCTTTAGTAATGCCTACTGGTCAACCCGTGAGGTGTACTGACGGCACTGGACACCTACGGGGTAGGGAGAAGGGTTGCAATCCAGAAGAGGTTCTGTAGTATTGCAATAAACAAGGGCTCCTGATTGGCTGTTGATAAGCCAGTCACACGGCTGGAAACTCCCAGTCTCTCTAGAGAGTTCACATGGGTAGGATCAATGTTCCACCTCTCCTGAGGGATACATTGAAAAGGCGTATCCCCTCAGGAGAGGTGGAACATACATATTGCCTAAGTAAACTCTCGAGAGAGACTGAGGAGAGTTTCCAGCCTCGTGACTGGCTTATCAACAGCCAATCAGGAGCCCTTCAAGCCTGGGCAAATAAAGTATACTAGTTCCGTTCCAATCAGTCCCTTCATCCAATAAAATTCCAAAGAAAGTATTTCCATTACAACACAATTAGAGTGTGACTGACAAGGACAATAAAACTCACTGGATCAAGGTTCGTGGAAACGCCAGACAATTACCATCCCCGTCATGACGTTAACGACGCGCGTGGGCGTGATTGCGACTCGAACGAAGTGTGGGCGTGAGTGTCAAAAGACGCCTCGGCAATAAATGGAATTGCACGACTTGCAAAAAGCGTTTCCATTGTTCTCGACAGGGAACCAATTATACGCGCCATGCCACCGACAGTGAATTAGGAGACAAAAACTTGAATCAACAACACAGAAGTCATCTTGGCAGGTAAAAAGATGAATGGAAAAAGAATGATATACTTCGATATGCTAATTGTCTGCTATGACCCCAGCAATGGAAGTAGGAACTAATATGGATAAATAATCAAATACTTCGAGCTTGAGCATGTTTGAGTAAAAGTGACATGATACGTCCGACCTCCAAGATCTGATTTGCAACGAAGGTGGCCTAACGAGGGTTTATGAATCATGTGACACTCCAACATTCAATGCTATGGTGATTCACAGAGGTGGTCTAACACACCTAGCTCTTTATATTCCCTGTATAATGCACCTGCATAACACAAGGAGCCCCTCTCTCACGAATGGCTCAAAATCTGGACGATCTCTATCAAATGGCGTTACTTCAAATGAGAGACCAGGGCGTTAGCAATTCGTCCGTACAAGTCGTACAAAAGGAGCTGGAACCTATGTATATAATACGTACATGAGGACTTATGCAGTGTAATACATCACCATGACATGGCTGACATGACAGCAGGGAGTGAGAGGAAGCATTTATATGCGACAGTATCATGGAATGCGCGTAAATGTGCGCGCGTGACACGAATCTGACTTAATATTCATTTACACACAATAATGCAACAAATACTGCACATAGGAACAGTTTCATTCCGCGTGCAATATCGCGACAGCAGTAACTTACAGCTCTGTAGTTAAAATCACTATTACCTTCTATAATAATGGTGATTTACTTAGAATTTCGTTAGAAGTATCTGTAAGTTTAAAAGAACCTATTTTCCATATCTTATCTGGTTCGTTCTATAAATGTAGGACGTAATTATACATTTATCTATAACCATCTATTCACAAGTGACTCCAAGCGATGGGGAAGGGTTCAGGATTCTAGTGAAGCTTTGTATCGAGAGAGAGAGAGAGAGAGAGAGAGAGAGAGAGAGAGAGAGAGAGAGAGAGAGAGTTTTTGAAACCACTGTAACCCATTCGCTGCTGTTAGCCGCCAGCCAGGAGGGGTAGTAGGCTTCCAACAAATCATTCAGGAACTTCCTCGAAACATGTGCGGTTTGTCAAACTTTTCTCGAAACATGTGCTGTCAGCCAAACACCCTCTTGACCACAACCACCTCACGAGAGACTCAACAACGAAGTCAGAAGGATGAAATACGTCTTGCGCATTCCATGAACTCTGAATTACGAGCCCATGCTGGTATGCAAACCACCTAGGTACACAGACACAATTGAATAGAAAATACTTCACTGAACGAAAGAGGAAGTAAATCAGAGCAGCTCTCTCTCTCTCTCTCTCTCTCTCTCTCTCTCTCTCTCTCTCTCTCTCTCTCTCTCTCTCTCTGTTTCGTGAGGCAAACAGTAGCACGCTCGGTATAGTAGCGAAAGAACAGCGTTCCACACCGCTGCAATTTTCGGACGGTTGGGCACGATCTGCGAAACCTATTGCATATATGCTGATCGAGGAGAGAGAGAGAGAGAGAGAGAGAGAGAGAACCTCTCTGATCAGTTTCAACAAAATCACACACTTAAGAGGGCCTATATATACGCAGAATAGGAATAAAATGGCAGAAACGCTAAATAAAAAAAATCATTTACCCTAACATTCAAGCAGCAAAAGGTATCACGTTTAGCCCGATTTATCATTACAAAATATTGGAGAGAACTGCTGAAATTCCACAAGGTCCAACGACTCGGGAGAAATCGGATGGATTCCAATCTAAAAAAGTATTCAGGATGGAATATTTTTCGTGAGTAATAAAAACACTTATCGGAATAAGAAAAGATAAGTAAAACTTCACGAACTAAAACACCTTAAAAGTAACCAGAGCATATCCTTAAAGTCATCTAACAGCCCTGAAGAATTCTAGTTTTAACCGATAGTCAATCAAATAAGAATCATGGCTACGAGAATTAAAAGAATTCTTACGTTGCAATATCAATTAGCACCTATCAATTCGAATCCACTAATACTCAACACACGCTCACAAGCAATTGCAACAGGTCAAAAGCAAGCTTTCACTCATGAAAGCATATTACGTGAAGAGAAAGCAGAGAGAAAATGAAACCAAAAGAAAACCAAGGATAGTGGCCGTCCTACCTCCCAGAAGACGAGAATTTCACTCAATTTACGAAAGAGAAAGTTTCCACAAACGACACCACAGCATAAGGAAGATACTCAACCACGAAGTACAAACCTCCTTCCAAGGATGACCGTAGACGTGAGCCACGCAAAAGCCCCAACAACGAAGCGCGGACGATCTCCCCCCCACCTTCAGGCCCACATGACTACAGAATCAAAGCCATGGCCAACTGAAGATGAGCTGAAATCTATCAATTTCCATCGAGTGTTGGAGGCAGATGCCATACGGGTGTTCTGAAGAGGATGTATGAGCTATCTGGTCGTTTAACATAACTATTGACAGTCACGAGATAACTGGCTCTAATTCGTCGAGATGATTTGATTTGGAAAAGTATTTTCTATGAGAATACTGGCTCTAATTGAGATGTATTTGAATTTGAAAAGTATTTTCTGTGAGAATACTGGCTCTAATTTGCTGAGAAGTATTTGAATGGAAAAGTATTTTCTATGAGAATACTGGCTCTAATTCGCCGAGATGATTTGAAGTGGACAAGTATTTTCTATGAAAATACTGGTTCTAATTCGTCAAGATGATTTGAATGGGAAAAGTATTTTCTATGAGAATACTGGCTCTAATTCTGAGATTATTTGTTAATGAGTTTTTTTTGGTGTGAAGGAAGTACTGGCTCTAATTCGCTGAGATGTATTTGAATTGGAAAAGTATTTTCTGTGAGAATACTGGGTCTAATTCGCTGAGATGATTTGAAGTGAAAAAGTATTTTCTATGTGAATACTGGCTCTAATTCGCTGAGATGATTTGAAGTGGACAAGTACTTTCTTTGAGAAAATTGGCTCTAATTCGCTGAGATGATTTGAAGTGGACAAGTATTTTCTATGAGAATACTGGGTTTAATTCACTAAGATGATTTGAAGTAGAAACTATTTTCTTGAGAAACGTAATCCTCCAAAATTGGTTCCTAAAGGAAAAATGTGCTTTGGTGAATCAAGAACTCTTCAAGCTTTTCAAATATTAATAATAATAATACGTTTGTTTGTATGGTGTTTTTACGTTGCGTAGAACCAGTGGTTATTCAGCAACTGGACCAACGGCTTGACGTGACTTCCGAACCGCGTCGAGGATGAACTTCTGTCACCCGAAATACACATCTCTAACCCCTCAGTGGAATGCCCGAGTATCGAACTCGTGGCCACCGAGGAGGCAGGCAAAGGCAATACCGACCACGCCACTGAGGTGGTGCATGTGGCTCATACAATCAGATATCATTGATCCCTTTAGATTGAAGGTCTTCCTGGAGAGAGAGAGAGAGAGAGAGAGAGCCATGAAACCTGAGGCACAGCGGTTGCAGGCGTGTTTACCAAGCATGTCAAAGCAAACATCTAAACGTGCCAGAGACACCCCACTCACACATTCCTTGATATAACAGCTCTTGCGTCTGTTCCATCCCACCGTGTTTGCTTATGACTGTGTGTGTATGTCTGTCTGTCTGTGTCTGTGCTTCCTCCGTGGCACTGACTCGTGGTTACTCATGTACGTCAACACTTCCTGGTCATCATCTGAAGGCGGAGGACGTTTTAATAACGATTGTGTGTGCTTAGAATGCATCTGGGGCGCTTTCCAGGTTGTGGATATCTACGAGTATGTTTGGATTAACGCATTCACAACCCTTCGGGTTACTGTCATAACTTGTATTTCTTTTTAATGTGATCATTATGGTTGTGGTTCACTATTATTAATATTATTATAATTATTTAAAGGCATCGTTACAACCCTTGGGAAGTTGTTATAAACTTGTATTTCTTTTAATGTTATTATTATGGTTGTAGTTCATTATTATTATTATTATTATTATTATTATTATTTATTATTATTATTATTTAAAGGCATCATTACAACCATTGGGACAACAGAGCTTGTTATTGTTTTATCATTATTGTTACCTACTTATCGCCCTCATCTATTTATTATTTTTTTTATTATCATTATTGTTGTTGTTATTTTTTATTATTATTATATTATTATTATTATTATTATTATATTATTTTATTATTATTATTATTACCTAAGCATATTCTCTCTAGTTAATGCGTTATATCTGATAAAAATAAAATATATTCTCAACTCCAAAACTTTCAATCAGGAACCACGTGTAAATATCACACATAAAATCTGACTTCTCATTTCCTCCAGAATTAAGATTATAAAAAATAAAGATAATCATAATAATAAAACGCAATTAATACGAGTCTCAATCACTCAGGAAGAGAATGGGACTTTTCACAAGCAAGATTTTTCCTTCCAGAAGACAGAAATTGTCGAATTCCTGTGGTCGAGGCACCAGGCGATCCGGGAAGTCGAAGATGAGGGAGAAACGAAGGACTCTCGACTGGTGTATAAAGCAGCCATCTGACGGTGCTGAATTCTTACGACTTAGTTGTCTGAAACACCCCCCCCCCCCTTTTTTTAAAGCAAGATTTTCTCTTTGTTTCTGCTTAAAACCCGCAAGATTTTCTCTTCGTTTCTTCTGGTTTTTGGCAAGTTTTTTTTTTTTCTAGTTTTCAGTAGGATTTTATCTTCGTTGTCTGCAGTTTCTTGTGTTTTGCAAGATTTTTCTCTTCGTTGTCTGCTGATTTTTTCTTAGTTGTCTACTAGTTTTTGGCACGGTTTTCTCCTTGTTTGTGCTGGTTTTTGGCAAGATTTTCTCTTCGTTGTCTGCTGGTTTCTTGGTAAGATTTTCTCCTTGTTTCTGCTGGTTTTCAGCAAGATATTCTCTTCGTTGTCAACTATTTTTCAGCAAGAATTTCTCTTCGTTGCCAGCTGGTTTCACATGATTTCAAGTCAAGTCATTTTCTTCGTTTGGGGCTCCCAGATTCAGAAGGCTCAATACAATAACATGACAAGGCAATCAGTATTGATAAAGAAATCGCTTCTGAACTGTACAGTGCAGTATCAGTTCTACACTTATCAACGATTTCCTTAATCAAATTCTGGATCATATAAAAAATAAAGCTGTCACTGCAAGGAAAAATATACAGGACCATACGGAATATAGCCCACTAAACTCATTAACTTGCCAGTAAGGGTTGTAAAAAATATGCTCAGGAATAAATGAGAAAAGTTTCACAACAAGACGTGTAACAAAGTAAAATAAAAAAGTAAAAATAAAATAAATACATGCATCCATACTTAACAGTGGATTTGTTACTCCATTATTATTTTGGAAGAGACCCTCTTTTTTAAACAAATTCTGTTGAATAAAATGGCAGAATTCAGCGAATGAATCTTATATATATATATATTATCTTCTCTATTTTTCTTACTACTCGCTTCTCGGCTCATGCTGAATGTGATGTTTGATTTAGAATATGATTTTGCTGTCAATACTGGTATGTTTATTATTATTATTATTATTATTATTATTATTTTTTTTTTTTTTTTTTTTTTTTTTTTTTTTTTTTTTTTGCTCTATCACAGTCCTCCAATTCGACTGGGTGGTATTTATAGTGTGGGGTTCCGGGTTGCATCTGCTCCTTGGAGTCCGATCACTTTTCTTACTATGTGTGCCGTTTCTAGAATCACACTCTTCTGCATGAGTCCTGGAGCTACTTCAGCCTCTAGTTTTTCCAGATTCCTTTTCAGGGATCTTGGGATCGTGCCTAGTGCTCCTATGATTATGGGTACGATTTCCACTGGCATATCCCATATCCTTCTTATTTCTATTTTCAGATCTTGATACTTATCCATTTTTTCCCTCTCTTTCTCTTCAACTCTGGTGTCCCATGGTATTGCGACATCAATGAGTGATACTTTCTTCTTGACTTTGTCAATCAACGTCACGTCTGGTCTGTTTGCACGTATCACCCTATCCGTCCTGATACCATAGTCCCAGAGGATCTTTGCCTGATCGTTTTCTATCACTCCCTCAGGTTGGTGCTCGTACTACTTATTACTGCAAGGTAGCTGATGTTTCTTGCACAGGCTCCAGTGGAGGGCTTTTGCCACTGAATCATGCCTCTTTTTGTACTGGTTCTGTGCAAGTGCCGGGCATTCGCTTGCTATGTGGTTTATGGTTTCATTTTTCGTATTGCACTTCCTACATATGGGAGAGATGTTATTTCCATCTATCGTTCTTTGAACATATCTGGTTCTTAGGGCCTGATCTTGTGCCGCTGTTATCATTCCTTCAGTTTCCTTCTTTAGCTCTCCCCTCTGTAGCCATTGCCATGTTTCATCGCTGGCTAGTTCTTTAGTCTGTCTCATGTATTGTCCGTGCATTGGTTTGTTGTGCCAGTCCTCTGTTCTGTCTGTCATTCTCCTGTCTCTGTATATTTGTGGGTCTTCGTCTACTTTTATTAGTCCTTCTTCCTGTGGCGCCGTGGAGGAGTGGGTTAGGTCCTCAATGGACTTAAGTCAAGTTAAGCAACATTGGGGCTGGTCAGACGTTGGATGGGTGACCGCTCTCCTCGGCGTTGATTCCTTGGGAAAGGATCTTTACCATAATTTCCTCAGTCTACTCAGCTGTAAATGAGTACCCATCCCTGATGGGGTAGGGTCCAGCTATGGGTTAAA
>NC_061088.1:85478509-85491009 GCF_015104395.2 Macrobrachium nipponense | reverse complement strand
ACCTTCATCTTTTGTAAATATATACCTTTAATCGCTTACTCGGGGTGTAAGCCTACAAACTACTTTCTTGTTGTTTTGGGGGGAGGAGGGGGTAGGAAAGCCCTATGAAAAAGTCTAAAAAGGTCTGAAAAAAGGTGTTTCGCGTCGAGTTCAAGATACAGGAATTTTAGGGTAGGATATTCATGATTTATTTCTTACCATGAAAATGTAAAAGAAATAAATATCGTGAATGTTAAAACAAGAGAGACCAATTATTTCTAACAGAATATAGCGTATTGATTTTAAATTTTCGTTCGTGAAACAGGCTATTTGACCATACATTTTTAGCACACGCCTCGAGTAAGTTGGAGGTCAGATAACGCCTTGTTTTTGTTCGTTTCTTGTGTACATGTACTGTGAGGGGGTCTGTGGATTACCCGTGAAAGTTGCATCATCTTATAAGCAGGGAAAATCCTTCATTATTCCGGGCAATACACGCGTCTAACTACATAGCGTCGGTTCCGCCGAGTATAAAAAGAGGGTAAAAGCAATATGCAATTAAGACGTTAGTGGTTTTACACATTTGCACAGCAATATTGCTCGAGTTTCTTCTTACCGTTGCTTTAGTATGTCATTATTATTGTAGACTTTTTACCAAAAGGCACTGATCTATAATTAAACAGGGAATATTTTATGAGTTTATTGTTTATTGTACGCTCGTAAGGGCTTTAACCTGAGTCAACCCATAAACGGGAATGTATATTTACATAAAAACGCATAAAAATATAATAAGTTTATAGTTGATCTGCCCGGGTTGTTCACACCTTGAACTGGAGGTCAATTTGGGAGCAACGATCAAACCGGTTGACCCTCGAGTTTCCGATTCCCACCGAAAGGCGTGGCAATTTACTTCGCCCGTACTATACGCGGCGTTGATGGGGGGCGGAGGAGGAGGAGGAGGAGGTGAAACAACTTAGGAGAGGAAGTGCAACTTCTCACCGTGTCAATGTTGCTTCCTAACTCCATTTGCCCTCACCCCCCCACCCCCACCCACCACAAACCCAGCACCCTTAAGCCCCCCCCCCCCCAAAAAACCCCCCCAAAAAAAAAAAAAAAAATAAAAAAAAAACCTCTAAAAGGGAATATCAAAATATGTTAACCTCTAAGGGAAATTTCTTTTTTTTCCGAAATCAAAATAAATATAGCACGAGAGAGAGAGAGAGAGAGAGAGAGAGAGAGAGAGAGAGAGAATGTCAAAATACCACGACAGCCTTGAACATGCAAGAAACTTCTAGAAACTGAACATCGCGTGGAGAGAGAGAGAGAGAGAGAGAGAGAGAGAGAGAGAGAGAGAGAGAGAGCGCCTTCTTCTTCACCTGTCACACCTCCTAATTACACCAGTCACGGAGTTTCGCCCCGTTTCACGCCAAGTGACGGTACTTTTTCCTTCTTCTTTTTTCCTTCTTTTTTCTTCTTCTCCTCCTGTTTCTTCCACTCTATCCTTTCCAAGGTACTCCAGTTTCCGCCCAAGGAGGAGGAGATATACGAGGAGGTCGACGAACGAGAAGATGAAGGCCACAAACGAAGTGAAAAGGAGACAGAAAGAGTCAAGTTATTTCCAAATACATATGTTCACCTTTGCCGGATTGATCGTATAAGTCCTAGTGTGGCGAGAATTACGACTTGAGTTCCTATATGTCAATATATATAAAGGATCCAAGTTAAGTTGCTATATGGCGATGTATAGCGAATGTAACTCAGGTTCCTATATGGCAACATAAAGAGAATATAACTCAGGTTCCTATATGGGAATGCAGAGAGAATACAGGTAACTAAAGTTGCTATATGTCAATATATAGAGGATCTAACTTGAGTTGCTATATGGCTATTGTATAGAGAATAAACTCAAGTTCCTATATGACAATGCATAGAGAATAAAGTCAAGGTCCTATGTGGCAATGCAAAGAGAATATAACTCACGTTCCTATTTGTCAATATATAGAGGCTCTAACTTGAGTTGCTATATGGCTATTGTATAGAGAATATAACTCAAGGTACTATATGGCAATGCATGGAGAGTATATCACAAATTCCAGCAATGCAATACATAAAGAATGTCGCTGAAATTCCTTTCAGGCAATAAACAGAGAATATACCAGAGAATATACCTTGAGTTATTGGCATATTTACACTCCATGGGATAGATTGAAAACATAGATTTACTTAAGAACTCATATTGGTATCCCATTCTGAGATTCCACTTACGAAGCAAAGTACAACGGAGGAGGAGGAGGAGGAGGAAGGAGGTGGTGGTCTTACGACCTGGCACTGGGACCGTTTGGGGAGTAGGTGGAAGACCAAGATAATAAGGAGATAATAATCGAAGACGGACAGAGAGGGGAAGCGCAAAGAAGACAAGACGACGAAGACGGGATTGGAAGAAGAAGAGAAGAAGAAGAAGAAGAAGAAGAAGAAGAAGAAGAAGAAGAAGAAGAAGAAGAAGAAGAGGAGGAGGAGGACCTTGCAAACAAAAAAGGGAAGAATTCGATTCTCCTCAGGCAGGAGAGAGAGAGAGAGAGAGAGAGAGAGAGAGAGAGAGAGAGAGAGAGAGAGAGACGAATGGGAAAAGCGTTAAAAAGGACGACAAATGAAACGCTGCCCTGGTCCTTTTGTTGCAGAGACAAGGGGGTTGCGTCGCCCTCCATTCACGCTTCGCAGAGAGAGAGAGAGAGAGAGAGAGAGGATATACACAGTCCTGGGTCTTCCAAATCTCTCTCTCAACCCAATGTCCCATCGGCAATAGTCCACTAAAAATCATATCCATAATTTATTGCTTGTGTCAACATAGGGATTCCGAATTTCCCAGAGAGAGAGAGAGAGAGAGAGAGAGAGAGAGAGAGAGAGAGAAGAGAGAGATCCGCCCTCAGATCTCAAAAACTACCGAGGCTAGAGGGTTGCAAATTGGTACATTGATCATCCACCCTCCAATCAATAAACGTACCAAATTAAGACCTTCTAGCCCCATTAGTCTGTAATCTATTAAAAGGCTAAAGTTAGACACGATCGTTTGTCTGGCAACGATATAGGGCAGGCCACCACGGGGGCGTGGTTAAAGTTCCATGGACCGCGGCTCATATATCAATGTATAAATGGATCTATTTTCGGTGCGCCTTGATTATACGCTGTATAGAAAACTCGAT
Source organism: Macrobrachium nipponense (assembly GCF_015104395.2). Classification (NCBI taxonomy): domain Eukaryota; kingdom Metazoa; phylum Arthropoda; class Malacostraca; order Decapoda; family Palaemonidae; genus Macrobrachium; species Macrobrachium nipponense. Next base: position 85,487,830 of record NC_061088.1, on the reverse strand, counting down.
TGCGCCGAAGAAATTAGGGAGAATATTTGACTTCGTTTTGTTGTGAAATCACCAAGATAATTTATTTGGACTTCAATTTATTGCAACCCACATTTCGCATACATTATGACACACTGTCTTCAACCAGATTTCAAGTTCTACGTGACATATGCCCACACACCACAGGTGGTCCCTCTGAGCATGCGCAGTAGCGTGGCACGATCCAGCCATTAAGAAATCAAGCGTAGTATGCAACAACATGTGACGAAGACCAAAACAAGCATGCCTCAGAAAAGTGATTAACTATAAACAGTGACATTCCTGGACTCATTCAGGATCACGCGCCCACCGTCTCTTGGTTTTGGGGAGGAACACGTTTGGTTTAATGTCGAGAACGAAAAAGAATGTAATTATTGGGTTGATTTCGAAATGATTTCATCACCGAATCAAAGACGACGACACCATAAGGAAAAAAAGTAATAAAATAATAAAATAAAATAAAATAAAAGGCTGATTTCGAAATGATTTCATCACCGAATCGAAGACGACGACACCACAAGAAAAGAAAAGAAAAATGTCTAAAAGGCTTAATTTTGAAATTATTTCATCGCCGAATCGAATACGACGACGTCATAATAAAAAAATTATAAAATAATAATATAAAAATAAAATAAAATAAAATAAAAGGCTTGATTTTGAAATGATTTCATCACCGAATCGAAGACAACGACGCCATAAGAAAAAAAGTAATAAAGTAAAATAAAATAAAAGGTTTCATTATGAAATAATTCCACCACCGAATCAAAGACGACGCCGCCATATATAACCCCCAAAAATATTAACAAATAAAATAAAAAAAAATAAAAAATAAATAAATCGCGTGCCTGCGCACGTACATACAAACATACGTACATACACACATGCGCATCAAGAGCATTAAAAGACAAGTAAAAAAAAAAAAAAAAGCTCAAAGTCGCGTTTTCTGTACTGCGTATAATCAAAGACCAGCGAAAATATATCTATATTTCGGCGGTCTCGGTATAATGTTGTATACGAGGCCGCAGCCCACAAAACTCTTAAAAAAAGCCAGCCGTGGTGGCCTGTGTTGTCGCGTTGCCAGAAGTACGATCATGGGTAACTTTAACCTTAAATAAATAAAAAAAAAAAAAAAAAAAAAAAAATACTGAGGCTATAAGGCTGCGATTTGGAACTGAATTTGATGGTTTTGAAAAAATAAATAAATAAAATACCTATTCCTTCCATATATCAAGCCTTGGCTACACAACGAATTTTAAATTCCCCGTCCCGTCGACCTCTGCATCAGGAGGTCTTTCCCACCTTGCTGAAGAAGAGACGGCTCACTCTCTCCGCCCAGTTGAAATCTGCTGGCGACGAAATACGTCCTCCATTTTTTCACATTCTTTTCTCCCTCATTTTTGTTTTAAAAGGGGCGTAGGAGGCATACTAGGGGAGAGGTGACGTGGGAGTCAAATAACGAGAGAGAGAGAGAGAGAGAGAGAGAGAGAGAGAGGTGGAAACGCACGGAATATGTGAGAAATGGGACTGGGTTGAGCAAATCTTAATATGATGAGATGCAGGATGAGAGAGAGAGAGAGAGAGAGAGAGAGAGAGAGAGAGAGAGAGAGAGAGAGTCTGTTTGAACCAGTTGGAAAACAAAACGCCTCTTCCTCATAAAAGGTGCGCGGACACACACACATACACACACCGTGAACTTATCCCTCTTGCCAACCGGTTCCATAACAAAAGATCTGGACTAGTTTACTTAAGCAGCGCCAGGCATACACGGCACATACTCGCCCACCCCACCCCCCAGGAATATATATATATATATATATCCTTCATTCCCATCTCCACCCATGTATTCTCACAGCCCGCCATACAATCTACCCCCCCCCCCACCAACCCACCCAAACCCACCCAATCCAATGTGCGCTCTTCCGTACGATTTGAGAGCAGACATATTTACTCACGTAGTGGTTAGAGAACGAACTACCTCGATAGATTAAGGGAACTCGCGTAAATGAAATAAATAATTGCAGGTGCACTGATATGCATTAGTTCCTCTCGAACATAAGATATTCCAACGAGGTGTATCTACTGAATTCGATGTGACTGGGCTGCGTGCTTTTTTTTCTTTCTTTTTTAAATAATTTTCCCCGAGTATGAAAATGTCATGTTCAGCAATCGATGACGAAGCTTTCGTGGTGTGTATATACACACACGAGCGCTGCTGAAAGATATTTTTGTATATTTTGTACCTGGTCTCTCTCTCTCTCTCTCTCTCTCTCTCTCTTTCTCGCTCGAACATTATATTGCAATGAATTGTGATAATCCCTACCTGCTCTCTCTCTCTCTCTCTCTCTCTCTCTCTCTCTCTCTCTCTCTCTCTCTCTCTCTCCAACACTTTGCTGCAAGGCACTGTCATATTTCCTACCTGCTCTCTCTCTCTCTCTCTCTCTCTCTCTCTCTCTCTCTCTCTCTCTCTCTCTCTCATTTTGCTGGGGCAAGTATGTAAGTAGTCCCTTAAAGTCATACATGACAATGGATGAAAAATGACTTCACATTTCCCTAATAACAATAAAACCGCTGGGAAAAGGTTACAAAGAAGCCACCGAGGTGTCTGCATAACAAAGGAGAATATTTCTAGACAGAAATAACAATCAAACCGGATTAACCTGTACGCAAGTGTTCCCCGGCAATGCAAAAGCACGTCACTTTTTTTTCTCATATATCACAGTTTTGCAAAAAATTGCTTTGTACCTGGCTTTCTGAGCGGTTAAATGTTTTCCTCCTCTCTCTCTCTCTCTCTCTCCCTCCCTATATATATCATATATATATATATATTATATATATGAATGTGTATATGAAAGCATTTAACCGCCCAGAAAGCCAGGTTCAAAGCAGTTTTTGCAAAACTGTAATGATGCCAGGAACAAGACTTTCTGCTTTCATATATCCCGAGTTTTTTTTTTATTTTATTTTGTTTTTTGTTTAGTTTTCCATCAAAACTCCTCGTCACGCCAGCAGCCACACAACCACGCCTTCTTGCACACAAGTACACGTATTATAATCGTCAGGTACAGGAAATAATAAATATCCAAGAGTACCACACTTCCTTCTGCCACTCAAACACCCAAAGACAAAACAATGAATGGGAAGACTTCGCGGGGAATAGAGGAACACGAGAGATCAATGCCATTTCTGATTGCAGGAGCAGAGAGAGAGAGAGAGAGAGAGAGATAGAGAGGAGAGAGAGAGAGAGAGAGAGAGAGAGAGAGGGTAGGAAAAATCACGATGCCTTGCGGCAAAATGTTCTAGAATTGAGAGAGAAAGAGAGAGAGAGAGAGAGAGAGAGAGAGGCAGGTAGGATATATCACAATTCATTGCAGAGAGAGAGAGAGAGAGAGAGAGAGAGAGAGAGAGAGAGAGAGAGAGAAAGGGGGTGGGGGGAACACGTAGCGCTGAGGCAAACGCTGCTAAGGTCAGCGGGGGTCAGGGGTTGCAGTCCTCCCGGGATCACAATCTGACCTCAACCTCTCTGGTGGTGGGAGGGGTTCTCACACACACATACGCTCTTATCACTCACTCACTGCCTTCCCTTCTGACTCTTGGTTCTTCTCCTTCCCTTCATATATATATTTATGTAGTTCGAACTCTATACGCGCGAGCAGTGCTCTACTTCTGAAAAATGCCCCCCATTAAAAGGAGTAATCCCGCGTTTCTTGCTTTGATTTGACGTCAACTATTCACGGATGGATGGTTGATGACATCGTCTTTCCAGGAGGAGTTCAACAGCACCGATTACACGTTCCAGCCAAGACGGAGTTTTTGGAAAGTGACCTCCCTGGAAATGGGGCTCTCAGAGTCAGACCCTACAATATCTGCCAGTGTTTTTATCCTGGAATTGCAACGTGGAATGGAAATCGTATATCTCTAGGAACGGTTATACTTAACCTTTTTTATATGACTTTTTTTACCAACATAAAAACCACAACAACAACAACAACAACAGCAAAACCAGACGAACTCAAACACTCTCGGCTTTATCCTCCTCGCCCAAAAGTACAGGGTGTCCATAAAGTTCCAGTACCATTACAAGCATTTGTTGCTCTGAATGGTACTGGGACTTTACAGACACCCTGTATAGCCAACAGAGGAACATCATAGTTCGAAAATCAATCGATCTGTGAAAGTCTGTCGGGAACTTCAACATCTGCAACTGATCCAGTTAGAGTTTTTTGAAAATATTGTGATTTAATTGCCAAAATATAAATTTTAAAAAATGAGTCAAAACAAGTCCTTCGGGCCAGCCCCGTGAGAGTAGATAATCAGCTCAGTGGTCTGGTATAATAATAATAATAATAATAATAATAATAATAATAATAATAATAATATAATGAACACTAGGCACGATCCCAAGATCCCTGAAAAGGAATCTCGAAAAACTAGTCTGAAGTAGCTCCAGGGACTCATGCAGAAGAGTGTTATCCTAGAAAGGCGGCACATAGTAAGAAAAGTGATGGACTCCTAGGAGGCAGGATGCAACCCGGACCCCCACATATAATACCACCCAGTCGAATTGGAGGACTGGTGATAGAGCAAAAAAAAAAAAAAAAAAAAAAATAAATAAATAAAATAAATAAAAATAATAATAATAATAACAATAATAATAATAATAAATAGGGGTCCTTTGCCTAGACTCTAAACGCTCATTACACACACTATCTCGTATCAAAATTACCCATTTCGTCTCATTCTCCTTGAATAAGCAATAAAAGTTTCTTCAACAAAATCGAATCATATTGACTTTTTTCCCCCTTCATTTTCATAATATAAACTCACGTCGACACTTTTCCCTTTTTTCCTTAATTTTCATAATATAAACTCGGTCTTCGCACCTGGCCTGACTCAATCCTACCACAATCAATCTCTCGGCTATCTTACTGTCGCAAAGAGACTCGGAATGCTTTTAATTCTAATGCCAAACTCTTATGCACGAGCGAAATACTTTCCTACGTCGATTCAAACTTTCTTTCAGAGCAATATTTCTGCAAAAGTTCGACTGCTCTTGCAACTACCTTCGTCTTCCAGATCAGAAGACAAGAACAGCCTTATGCACTTGGCCGCCCAGTGTCCATAGGCAACCTTAGGCCGCCCAGTGTCCATTGGCAACCTTAGGCCGCCCAGAGTCCATTGGCAACCTTAGGCCGCCCAGTGTCCATTGGCAACCTTAGGCCGCCCAGTGTCCATAGGCAACCTTAGGCCGCCCAGTGTCCATAGGCAAACTTGACAAACTTGGCCACCCAGTGTCCATAGACAAACTTGGCCACCCAGTCTCTACGCATAACAGAAGTGCGAGATCTTCCCAAGAATCCCAGCACTGGCATAAACACATCTCAACCTGACGCAGACAAAGCGATTTCTGCCCTCAACCCATCATCTGAATAGCTCTCGGCTATTATCAGAATTCCACGACTCCGTCGCCATCACGGACGTGAACCTATCAAACACCTGGGGCCTTGGTTTGACTAAAAAAAAAAAAAAAAAAAAAAAAAAAAAAAAAAAAAAAAAAAAAAAAAAAAAAAAAAAAAAAAAAAAAAAAAAAAAAAAAAAATCAGTTTCCCTTCCTGTTTTACACAATCTAGGCCTAATTACAACCTCGAAAAGCGTCCTCGGGGCCATTTATGGCCGTCTTGAGCCATTTCCCTCTTAGTTCTGGCTGTCAATTACGGCAAGAGTTTATAGCCGCAACTTTCCGAGTCGACGATATTCCAGCCTCGGTTCTTGCGAGGACTCGTCGTCAGTTCTCCAATCTGGTACTTTGCGGGAGACCAGCATTCTAAAATATAATGACAGACTATATAACGCGAAATATAAAATTAAGGCCAAAGGACAAGCGTTGGGGCCTACGAGGTCATTCATCGCTGAAAGGGAAATTTTAAGAGTTAAAAGGTTTGAAACCTCAAAGCAGTTGCAATATGTGACAACTGCTAGGAGAGGGTTCAGGAAAGTAAGACTTGAAGAAAGAGAATACGAACGGAGGTACAGTAAATGGAATGAAGGGAGGTTGTATCTGAAGCATAAGTAAGGCAAAGATGCCTTACGTAATGCCTACAGTGCAACACGTGGGTAGCAATGAGGGATCTACATCTACTCGCCCCTACCCTAATGACTGTCTCTCTTGTGGGAACAATGAATCTGCAAGGAGCCTTATGTAATGCCTACAGTACACCACGTGGGTAGCAATGAGGGCTCTACCTCCACCTCCCCCCCCACACCCCACCCTAATGACTAATTACACACCGCCTTTCTTGTGGGAGCAATATCGACTACTGTCGCGTGATCAGAAAAGACTAACCATTATCTTTTGTTGCTACTCAGGCAATTCCCAGCGCTTCAACTATGGCAGAGTATTACTATAATCATCACGTGACCTTTTCAAGTGTTTTCTTTCTATCTTTTTTTATTATTATTTCCAGCTGCCAGCGCCGACATTCTCCTCTTGAATAGAAGCTCAGATTCGTCCCTCAGTCTCCTTGATAATGGGATCGAGATAGCCAAAGCGGTCTCCCAAAAAAATGGAATAATAAAAAAAAAAGGTTCAATTTGCGTAAGGAAACAATGTTATCCCATCGCTCACCTTGACAGGCGAGCCTCATGTCTGACGTATACCGTCATTCTTGGTTAGCGTGGACGAATGGGGAGAAGTCCAAATTACAGTGATGTGGGAGACGACTCGAATATCTGATTGAATAACAGACGAATCCTTGGAAGGAGGAGGAGGAGGAGGAGGAGGGAGGAAAGGTAAGGGTGGAGGGTAAATTGAAAATAACTTTATTATAATGCGCCTTGTCCTTAGTCAGGCTTCTGAACCGCACAAAAGAAAAAACAAACAAACAAATAGTTCCCATTACGTACAATTTATTTATCCGAGGAGGAGGAGGAGGAGGAGGAGGGGGAGGAGGAGGAGTGGAGGGTAATTCAAATTAACTCTAATACGATGCGCCTTGTCCTTATTCAGGCTTCTGAATGCACCAAAAATAAAAAATAAAAATAAAAATAAAAAATAAAAGAAAATCAATCAATATTCCTGTTTGCCTTTTAGATTCTCAGAGTCTCTGTTAGCCTCAACCTCCCCACTGTACAACGGTCTTCCTCTTTCCAATCCTACAATGAATTCGAATTGTAATTAGAAACGTGATTTTTCTATGGAAAAAAAACAAAAACAAGAAACTAAAGGAAACTTAATGCTGTGTCCACTTCCTTCTAAATTCCAATAATTCTACTCGCAACGTAATCTGAATTTTATTTTTTTTTATAAATATAATCGATGAAACGAAGTAGGTTCATTTCTGTATGAATGAACCTATATATATATATAGATATATACATATATATATATATATATATATATTTATATCACACCACAAAACTTAATGCGTTTTAATGAATAAACCAAGATTGGGGTCTTGCACGAATACATGCGGTGATACATATGAATGAACCTAATAAGTCTGTGCAGAAGATTAAGAACAATCGATATACATAAACTGTTTAAGTAAACAAAGCATATATAAAAATATTGAGTGTGAGAACCAGACGCGAAAACGATGTTATAAGAATTCCGATTCGTTTCAATACTTAAATTAAAGTTTTTTATTTTTTAAACACTGGATGATTGTGACATATTGCGACTTGCTCCCCCCAAAAACCTGTCCTCCTCCTCCTCCTCAAGGGATTAATTCATCAGTGCGGCCAATTGTGCATCAATGACAAATGAGCATCAATGCTTCCGAACAAAGCACTTGAACGAGATCGAACAAGCGAAGCGAATTCACTGTCACATCAGTCAGGTTTTTATTTTTATTTTGACCTGGTGTTTTTTCGTGTAATTCTCAACAAAGAAATAAAAAAAAATTTAGATAAAAAAAGTAGGTAATTTAAGACTGACTCACGTCCCCCAAACGCGACAGGTGTGAAATTCATGGCTCCAACATTACCTGGAAAAAAATAAAAACAATTATGAGATTTGAGATTTTTTTTTCTTTTTTTTATATGAAAATGTGGAAGACAGGATTCGCTACAACCCCAAAAAACATTGTCTCGAGAACAGGCATATGAAAATAAATTCAAATTTATATATATATAAAAAATAAATAAATGGTCTCTAGAACAGGCATATAAAAATAAATTCAAATTTATATAATAAACATCAGTAAATAAATGGCAAGTTTTCAACAGACGCTATACAGCAGCTGACAAAAATTTCAAATTTAAAAAAAAAATAACTTTTCCGCATCGCAGAACAGAATTGCAGGAAATTTTTTTAAAAATCAATAAATAAATGGTAAATTTTCAACAGACACTAGACAGTAGCTGATAAACATTTAAATTTAGAAAAAAAAAAAAAATTCCACAACGCAGAACAGAATTGAAGGGAAAATAAAAATAAAAGGGAGATGCACCCAATAAAAAAACAACATTATAACATACCACAAATCTTGATTACCCAAAAGGCAAGTGTATATATGGCTCAGGTGTGCAAAAAAAAATTTAAATAAATAAATAGAAATAAAAACACTATAACATACCACATAACCTAATTACCCGAAGGGCAGGTAAATATGCCTCAGGTGTGAACGAGTTTCCGTAGAGCCATTATGTATTTTTTTTTTTTTGTCAACGTTTAACAACTGGTGTGCTTGCATGAATTAAACTTAACAGCGCAACAGTTACCTTGAACGGTGGTTCAAGGTGTTGAACAAATACGTCTTGAAATCTAGAGAGATAATATGCAAAGTGGATGCTTCGTGCAAACCAGTCACGCTTATTCAAGATTTAAACATGCAGTCCGCTTCAAGATCGCATGAGATATAGAACAATATAATCGCATCAGAACAAGCAATAAAAATCACTGTAGAACAGCTGCCTACTAAACCATAAAAGCCGAGATCTAATGAGGTGTTTCATAATTTCGGTTCGTCGAGGTGATCCCACGATAAAGGCTGTGTATATATAAACAGGCGGGATTCTATTCGACGCGCGGGATAAGTTACAGAGCAAATTATATTATAATAATAAGCTTAATAAACGATGATGAGCACGGCCGTTATCAAGCATGGCCGTGATAACCTAAACTAACAACAGAGATCCTTCAGAGTAATCCTCTCTCTCTCTCTCTCTCTCTCTCTCTCTCTCTCTCTCTCTCTCTCTCTCTCTCTCTCTCTCTCTCTCCTACAGATAAGTGAGCGCACGATGTTTCCTCTAAGGATGGACTAACAAGTCTGAAATATCCTAAGCCTTGTAACTGCTTGTAACTCA
>NC_061088.1:85427235-85478009 GCF_015104395.2 Macrobrachium nipponense | reverse complement strand
GTAGCGTAATTGTTTCACTTCCTGCGTTTCAAGTGTTCTGAATATAAAGCCACATGCAATTAGTGAATGAGAGAGAGAGAGAGAGAGAGAGAGAGAGAGAGAGAGAGAGAGAGAGAGAGAGAGAGAGGCTAGTAGGAATTATTTGAACCTTGATAGGTGAGGATTACATTGGCAAGGCCATCCCCGTTTTGATGGTTAATGATTTTTGACGAATCACAACACTCACACTTAAAAGTGTTTTTCCTCTCTTTCCAGCCTACACGTATCCAACAACAGTCGATTTACACCCAGGTACATAAATCACAGCTCAGATCAAGAGGGGCGTTTTGGAATAATATGGAAAGGGTCACATTCTTGCATTCATCCTTCCTCGTCCAACTCGAAAATAGAGGAATATGAAAATAAATAAACAAGTGGGAAAAGTACGTAAGAGGAGAAGGAACATTCTGATAAAAGGAGCAACAACGCACAGAAAGAGAGAGAGAGAGAGAGAGAGAGAGAGAACTGGGGAGGAAGCTATTATAGCAAAAGGTGACGGTGCTGCTAATACCCCTGTTGGCTGAACAAATGAGTATCCTGCGAGGTTCAACCACGTATACGTGCGTCATAGGATGGGGGTTGAGTGTTGGGGATTGCTCTCGTCCTTGCAACAGAAGAGGGCTGGCATATCTCTCTCTCTCTCTTTACTCTTCTTCTGTTGTCTTGTGTAAGTCTGAAATGCCAAACAGGTCTCTCTCTCTCCCTCCTTCTTCTTTATATGCTTAAGTCTGAAAACCCAGACTGGACTTGCAGTGAATCCTCTCTCTCTCTCTCTCTCTCTCTCTCCACTGCATGACATCCCACAAGCTGAAGGTGAACGGAAGTCTGAGGCCACTTAATAGGAGCATTACATCTATCTAACTCCGCGCAGACAACATTAAACATTCAAGGTCACGTGTTTACCTTACCTTTTTTGATGAACTGCTTTGTCTGGCGGCCCGTCGACTATTCCCCCCACCCCCCCTTCCTTATCTCTCTCTCTCTCTCAGAATTATACGGTGCAATGTATACTTGTGACGAAAGAGAAAACTGTAAACATTGTCTCTAATATTCAATGTTTTCTATGCGTATATTTTCCTGGTGTTTTAAGTTTTCTGCTTTCAAATATTAATTGCGTACCAGAAAACTATACATTTCTCTGATATTTAATGTTTTCTATGCGTATATTTCCCGGATGTTTACTTTTCTGCTTTTAAATATCAATTACGTTAACAGGAAAATTTAAATTTCTCTTATTTAATGTTTTTTTTTTGCGTATATTTCAAGGATGTTAACTTTTCAACTTTTAAATATTAACTACCTAACAGGAAAATATACATCACTATTTAATATTTTCTTTACGTATATTTCCCGGATGTTTACTTTTCTGCTTTCAAATATTAATTACCTAAAAGGAAAATATACACTTCTCTGATATTTTAAGGTTTTATTTGTGTATATTTCCCGCTTTTTACTTTTCAGCTTTAAAATATTTATATTTCCCAGATATTTACTTTTCAACTTTTAAATATTAATTACTTAAAACAGAAAAATAAACATTTCTCGGTTATTTAATGTTTTCCATACGTATAATTTTCCCGATTTTCAGTCTTAACTCTATGCATTGAGAAGATTCATCACACGCGCGTGATCTCTTCCCCTACCAAAAAAGAACAAACAGGACACACACACACACACACACACACACACACACGCACATCTATGCGGACGGACGATGCTCTCTGGTGGCCTATGGCATCCAATGGACGCAATACCCTACCTACCATACCCCGCCCCCGGCTTGCCAACAACAGTGGCACATTATAGCTGGCATGCGTGCCCCGTTATCTGGCCGGCCGGCCACCCACCTTTCCCAAATTCATCCAGACGCATCAATTTGACCAGCATGCTCTCTCTCTCTCTCTCTCTCTCTCTCTCTCTCAGTATAATCAGGGCGAGCAGACGTTTCTCAGTACCATTCTGGCAAAGCAAACGTCTCCTGGTAAATCTCCAATGCTTTCGTTTGCTTTGCCCGATTTGAATTTAGGGGGTTGGGGCTGGGGTAGGGGGGGGGGGGTTTCTCGCTCTTTCAAGCATCACTCCTAAATCCACCTAAACGACCAAACCACCGACCCCAAATCCATTTAACTTGACACCGAATGTAATCGTTACCGAGCATAAATTGAACAAAGATACGATCGCGAGGCTGTGACACGCTCGATCTTTAACGACTGTATCAGGCAATGGGTCATTAGCATTAATCAATGGAAATTAAAACGATAAGGCAGAGGAGTTAAACTACGAAGAACATATATATAAGCTTCAAGCACCCAAGCGAATGCAAGGTCATAATTAAGAAGTCGTCAGCTATTTATTTATCCTACCGTTCTGGCATAATGTACTTATGCCAATTCAGAATACCTTCTAAAATATCCAATTAAATGGAGAAAATCTGTTCCATAATCAAATAAATGGGCTAATGACTTTTCCATTCGTCTAATAAGTTGAGCATTCCCCTTGGGGGGGGGGGGGGGGGGGGGGTATATCCCGAGATGTACTATACTAGTAATGCCCTGTTCCCGTTTTTTCCGTGACCCATAGGTAAGGTAGGCTAGTTTGGGTTGGATTGGTTTATGTTAGGTCATGTTAGGTTAGGTTGGATTGGGTTATGTTAGGTTAAGTTAGGTTAGGTTGGATTGGGTTATGTTTAGTTAGTAGGTTAGGTTGGATTGGGTTATGTTAGGTTAAGTTAGGTTAGGTTGGATTGGGTTATGTTAGGTTAAGTTAGGTTAGGTTGGATTGGGTTATGTTAGGTTAGGTTGGATTGGGTAATGTTATGTTAGGTTATGATGGGTTGGGTTATGTTAGGTTAGGTTGGGTTAGGTTAGGTTAGGTTGGGTTAGGTTAGGTTAGTTCAACAATACCTTCCGTTTACTTTGGGCGTGAGAAACATAAGGAGATCATCTTCAAGAAGATTCTATGGTTAGTTTTTAAGATATAGCGTATAGCTTTTTAAGGGACAGTTCGATACCCAGTTACAGTTCGGGATTATACTTCCGAGGGAAGGAATCTTATAAAATATTGCTATGTATTCTGTGTAATAGTGGCAATTATGCAAAAAATATAATTTATTATACTGTGTGTTAGATTTCACAATTGCGTCATTTAGAATTATTATATTTCTTAATAACAACGTACGATGAAAAATAGATTTCATCCCAGACCTTGTGTTCTGGAGTTGTCATCTCTCTCTCTCTCTCTCTCTCTCTCTCTCTCTCTCTCTCTCTCTCTCTATAAATACTATAAGGCATAACAAAAGTAGACAGTAACCTCTTCACATTAAACGAAAACCAGAGAAGAAATAATGGATGGAAACTAGAACTGAAGAGATACGACACACCTCACTGTGGGAACTTCTTCACATGCAAGATATGTGACACCTGGAATAAACTGCACATACAAAATATGACACTTGGTATAAATTGCACATACAAGAATGTGACACCTGGAATAAACTGCACATACAAGAATGTGACACCTGGAATAAACTGCACATACAAGAATGTGACACCTGGAATAAACTGCACATACAAGATGTGACACTTGGAATAAACTGCACATACAAAATATGACGTTTGGTATAAACTGCACATACAAGAATGTGACACCTGGAATAAACTGCACATACAAGATGTGACACGTGGAATAAACTGCACATACAAAATATGTGACACCTGGAATAAACTGCCACCAGAAAGAATTTGTAAACAGCAGCAATGTGGAAGTGTCCAAAAGAAAGCTAGACAAAATCATTAAGAGGACACTGCGAATGAATACTAAAACCTGCTCCATGAGATAAGCGAGCACGTCATGTCTCCTCTTAGGATGGACTAATAAGTATTTGAGACACTGCAACAACAGATATCAATGGGCGAGACCAACACTGCATATCCAGCATTGCAACAGCAAAAGCTTGCAAGATCTTATCTAATCAGAAAACGCCACTTGCATTAGCGATCTTTTGTCATTTTTGTCAGCGATGGACGAGCAACTACCGAGGGTCCTTGGTCTTTCAGAATCTTCAACTAAACTTGAAATATTTCTCAATTCTGGATACTATATTTACCGAGTTTAACCTGAACTCAACATTTTTCCAGATTTTCTGCTCGACTTTCATTCAATAGGACATTTGTAAATGGCTGGCATTCACAATGCTTCAATAATTATAGGGAATAATTCTTCCAAGCGGCAAACCTTTAACAAAAACAGTGTATAGACATTACCAACTATATATGAAAGAAAACATTGGCACAAGATATGTTTCAAACCGAACGTATTACGCATAAAATGTTTCTTCACATGTTTTTCTTTATTTCAAATGTGAGAACCATGCTGTCAAAAAAAATGTTTCACAAAAATAAAAACAAAATGCAAGTGGACATTGAGAGGCAGCTGAATATAAAGTAAGAAATAGATATATAAATAAAAGTCGTGTTATGAATTTAAATAAAATAAATAAAGAAAATAATTGTAGGGAATAATTCTTCTAAGCGGTAAACCTTTTATAAAAACAGTGCATAGACATTACCAACTATATGTAAAAGAAAACAGATTGGCACAAGATATGTTTCACACAGAACGTATTACGCATAAAACGTTTTTTCAAATGTTTTTCTTTATTTCAAATGTGAGAACCATAATGCCAGAGAAATGTTTAGCAAAAATAAAAACAAACAAAATGCAAGTGGACACAATGAAACCAGTGTTCCTGAGAGGCAGCTGAATACAAAGTAAGGAATAGATACATAAATAAAAGTCGTGTCATGAGTTTAAATAAAATAAATAAACAAAGAAAAGTCGTGTTATGAGTTTAAAGCAAAACAAAGAAGAATAAATAAAGCTTGATTACAACACATCCCTTCTCTCAACACCCACAGCAACCGACCCCCCCACCCCCCCCCCCACAACCCCTTCCGCCCCCGGCCCAACTAAACTGGGAGGGGATGTGTTCACTGTGGTTTATTTAATAAGTTAAAGAAAAGAGAAATTGGCCAGAGAAGGGGGTTGAAAATGAGATGAGAGAAGGAGGAGAGAGAGGCGAAGAGACGAGAGGGAGAGAGAGAAGAGAGAGAGGGTATATTGGGCTTAAGTTTATTTTGGGAGAGATTTTTAATTTGGTTCTAGGTTTATTTTAGAGAGAGAGAGGGAAGAGAGGAGTGAGGAGAGAGAGAGAGAGAGAGAGAGAGAGAGACGAGAGAGAGAGGAGGATTTGAAGAATTATGAGCAGCACTACCCACCCCCTCGGTCCCACCCCGCCCCACCCTGTCAATAACTACTACTGATATGCTACTGCTACTGCTAATATTGCTTATTTAGAGCCTTGGTGACGGTCTACTCATAAGAAGGTCCACGAACCAGCTGTAAATTATACGGCAGCCGTCGTTAATTCATTCCCCAGGCCGTGAGCTGCCCCCCCCCCCCCCTCCCCCCCCCCCCCCCCCACCCCACTAATCCCACCCCCCAGGGATCAGAAGGCCTAATTTGGAAAGGTACTGCTAAGAGCAACACTCTCAAAAAGGTTGCAACACACGATGACACAGCCACAGTGAAAAATATTTCAATTATATTGTTCAATAATAACCCAGTGACTAGAGTGACTAGTACTACAATTGCAATGTTCAATTATGATACAGGGTGTCCATAAAGTCCCAGTACCAGTACAAGCATTTATTGCTCAGAAACCATAAAACAAGAGTAATGCAGTTTTTCGTAGAATGTTCTACATTTCCTCATGTTTACATTCACAGCACTTAATCCTGCAAAAATACTGCATTACTCTATGATATATGGTTTCTGAGCAATAAATACTTGTACTGGTACTGGGACTTCATGGACACCCTGTACAGTCTAGATGATTCGGCAACAGACATCTTTGATAAAACAGTTTCATTTAAAGACTGCAGCAGAAAAGGTCCTTGATAGCAGTGTTGCCTAAACAGTCGCTGCTTGGGGTGGTCAAGCACCTCTCTTGACGAGACCCACCCAAAGGATAGGAGGGGGGGGGACCTGTGACTCCCCCTTGCTCCCGACCCCCTTCATCCCTCAAGGAACATAATCCGGTTTCTGGTAAACAGTAGCGAGGTAGTTCTTAAAGCGAGTTCTAAAATAGGTTCCACACGAAACAGCGTCTTCTCCAGGGGGGGGGGGGGGGGGGGGGGGGGTGGGGGGGGGGGGGGGGGGGGGGGGGGGGGTACTGCAAGTTCTGTAAACAGAACTTGATGTAGTAATGCAGTGGTTCCCAAAACCTTGGGGGGTCAAGAAGAATGCCCCCTAGTGGGTTCGCAACACAATGAAAAAATTAATCATTTTTCAACTCCAGATAAAAAAAAAAAGACGCTTTTTCACCAATTTTACTTTGTATTGAATTTAGAGCAATATAAATCATTGAAAACATTTGGGAGTCAAGAAGAAGGACCCCTAGGGGGTTCACAACGCAATGAAAAAACTAATATTTTTTCAACTCCAGAAAAAAATTGTGGCAGTTTTCACCAATTTTACTTTTTATTAAAAAAAACATTGAAAACACTTTATATATTTACTTATATTGTGCTACGTTGTACTGGGTATCCCGGTATGTAATTTTGATTGGCTGGGTTTGGGAACCACTGATGTACTGTACAGTAGAAGAGAGAGCGCGCGTGCGCGCTAAAATGTCACCTCGATTTATAGCTTTCAGCTTCAAGTTCCTTCTATTACAAAACCACTAAACAGGGCTGAGGGCGCTTCAGCCGTCTAAGAAAAACATTTTCTTCAGTAGCTCAGGTGGTGGCAATTCTTAACCCCACCCACTGCCAGTCAGCAGCAGTTCCAGACACCCTGCCCCGCCCCCCCCCCCCGCCCCCCATATAACCTCCCCGCCCCTTTACGCCGAGCACCTTCCAATCTTTTTAAAGGCCAAAATCCGGTTAGGTGCGTCTCCTAGTCTTCCTTAACACCAGTAGCGCCGGCTGAAAGGGCAAGCAGCGCTGTACCACCAGTAGTCGCAGTATTATTATTGTATGTATATATAATAATAAAAGTCACCAGTAGCCGCAGTGTTATATATATATATATATATATATTTTTATATATATAGGATAATATATATATAAAGGTTCTGGGCATCGATCTATCAACCAAATATCACCACCTCTCTCGGGTAGCCTATACTTCCTCGAGACGCTGACCTGAGAGCAGGGTATCACCACCACAATCGCCCTAAAGATTCTCTTGGGCACCGACGACTGCTGCTGCTGCCCTTCCTCCCTCAAGGCCATGTTCCAGGAGTAGTTGACCCGATGACATCCCGTGAACCTGCCAGCCTTCAAAAAACCGCCAATTTGCCACTCGTCCCCCTCCCCTCCCCCTCCCAACCAACCAAAGTATTACGGCGTGCCCAGCCAGGGAATGCCCCAACCACGTTCGCGGGACGAGGTATAGTAGCTTCGAAGCGGGGTACATTTACGGAATGGCCAGGAGCTGGAGAAGATACCCAAAGGTATTTGGAAGAGTATATGCCCTGGAGGGATGACCAGGCGGAAGCAGAAGCAACAAGGAAGTAAGTCTGATGAAAACCTTCATTGAATTTTATTCGATGACTCGTCACTTCTGTGAGCAAGAGCCCGTGCTGGCATAAGGCCAGCTTGATCAAAAACAACACATTCTACAGGTGTTGGGGGAACATGCATAGACGCTGAAAACCAGCACATTCTCGAATTACACATTCACATTTCCTCAAGTCTTCCGGTACGGAAAAATATATGTTCCTCTAACTCGACCTAAGTAGGGAAAACTACGGGTAGTTCGCCTGTTTTTAATATATACAACCACCTTTAATCCAGATTTTTTTTTATTATAGCCTTTTGGGCATTTGGAAAGTACGTTCAAACTAGTCTATGCACGATAAAAGAATATAAATTAAAAGTAGGAGATGCTTAAGTAGGAAAAAACTTGTCCAAACCATCCGCCCTATACATAAATGATTCTCTTTCTTCCACATTTAATAATACTAATATTATTGGAAATATAACAAACGTCCCTTTTAAAATGAGAGCAACTCCATAATTTTGTAGCAACACAAATTAAATATTTACTTCAACATGACAACCTGAAACTCATATTATTGGAAATATCATAAACGTCCCTTTTAAAATGAGAGCAACCCCAAAATTTTGTAGCAACACAAATTAAATATTTACTTCAACATGACAAACTGAACTCAACCATTTTTAAGATCACTGCATAAAGAATAAATGAATTTACGCTTCAGTCGACTGACAAAGTTTTAGAGGCTAAAACTTCATCGACGCAGCGGTAAACTTTCCAACTAGACAGAATAGGACTAAGCCAGTATTCAGCTTCGTTATGCAATGACTCTCACATTCTCCCTTCCACTCAGCTCACCCAATCTCCTCGGTATTTATTTCTGGTTATCTATTCTCTCAAACCAACACTATTTAGCTTTCTGTAGAGAAAACTATTGAGACTCCTGTTCGTGCGCACTTTTTCTTAAAAACTACCGAGGATAGAGATCTGCAAATTGGTATGTTAATCACCCACCCTTCAATCATCAAACATACCACATTGCAGCCCTCTAGCCTCAGTAGTTTGTATTATATTTAAGGAGAGAGAGAGAGAGAGAGAGAGAGAGAGAGAGAGAGAGAGAGAGAGAGAGAGAGAGAAACGTGAAATCGTATCCATAGCAAAACAAGTTTGTGAGAAAAAAAAATCTGTAAACGTAATATGGTACTATACGTATATCCCAGGCGCCCCCACTATGCGTGGCTACATATCTTAAAAATCTAGTTTTTTCTTCTTCTTCAATATATCACACTATCACAAGTCCACCCGATGGACGTACTGACAAAACCTACTACTATCGCCCCTTGCTATAGCCTATGTATTCTGAAACCTACATAGAAGCTTCAACCAGATTCGGTATTGAATTTAATATCCACTTTTCCCCAGCGAGACTGATATAAAGGGGAGTCACCTTGACACATGCGAAGGTTGGGGGCCATTGCATAACCTGTGAGCTAAAGTTTCACATTACCTGTTATCCTATTTCACTTAAAAAAGAATTATATCCCCTTCAGAAACGTCCTTGTTTGCATTTACCCATCTATAAGTATTTTTATATCTTTATTTTGCTGTTCTACGTAATCTTTAGCGTATGGTATTTCTATGCGTCTAGTACTTCTTATTTCAAACACAACCACTCTTAGTTCTAGGCATATTTTGCTTTCAGTGAAGATATTTGATCATTTATCACATTACTTACCTACCTATAAGTATTTTATATAATTATCTTGCTGTTCTATGTATTTATTAGCGTATGGTATTTCTATGAATCTAGTACTCATTTTTTCAAACATACCCACTCACAGTTCTAGGCCTATTTTGCTTTGAGAGAGAGAGAGAGAGAGAGAGGAGAGAGAGAGAGAGAGAGAGAGAGAGAGAGAGAGAGAGTTATTGAATGAAGCTGGAAATTCCACTGCATTTAAGTTTTGGGTCTAAGTCTATATAACAATGGAAAACATTCGATTTCACTAATACTGAAACAATGTCTGCTCTTGTGTGTGTGTGTGTGCATGGGCATTGGAGAGAGGGGGTAGGGATGCCCCAATAAGCATGACACAGCATTCTAATATAACGTGGCAATGCCTAAATTGAGAGGTAAACATTTAACTAAATTAAAATGTTTAATGTTTTTCCCCTCAGTATTTGTAAGCACGTATGAGCTCCCCATTCTAAATATATCAATTCAAAGCAAATCAAAATATCTTTTTTCTTTATAGTGAGGAGCCTCTACTTTAAACTGAAATGTAAAATACAAAAGTAAATGTTGAATACAATAGTAAAAAAATGCGCCCAAGAAATCGAGTTTCCTGTACAGCGTATAATCAAAACCACAGAAGACAGATCTATATTTCGTTGGCTTCGTTATATTGCTACAAGCCGCGGCACATGAAACTTTAACCACGCCCTGACCTCTAGGCTAACTTTAACCTTGAATAAAATCAAAACTACTATATCCAGATGGCTGCAATTTGGTATGTTTGGTGGCTGGAGGGTGGATGATCAACATACCAATTTGCAGCCCTCTAGCCTCAGCAGTTTTTAAGATCTGAGGTCGGACAGACAAAGGCGCCTCAATAGTTGTCTTTTACAGAAAACTAAAAATGGGAAATTTGAGATATAATTCTCCTTTCTCACATACAATCACGATTGTCATTATCATTCCTTCAGACGTACAAATATCAACATAGGAGCAAAGTTATATGCTATGAGACTAATAAAGATAGGCTAGACAGACCTATATAGACGAAGCCAAGTAAGATAAATCCTAACAAGGAGTATCACAGCCATCGAACCTAGAAATAGGTATACTATTACATCAGCCTCATGCCAATGATAATGCCTGAAAAGGTATAAAACGCCTGGTATGGATCCTCGAACGTAGACCGACCAAGAGAGATGATGACGTAAGAGACGAAGACAGTTGAGATGACTCGGCTGAATTTCGGTGGGTAGTTGGTTGGTACTATACCGGCGCCTCATCGTCAGTTGGGGCCTTAAACAGACTTTTAAAACAACCTCCCCCCTCCTCACAACAGTCGCCAGTGCTGGCTGGCTGTCTGGAGAACGCCCGAGGCGTGGGCGGCGCTTAAAATCCAACCTGCTACACCAGCACCACGCCCACGGTAAAACACCCACCGCCTCCTCCTCCTCCTCCTCCTCGACCACCTTCTCCAACTTTTTTTTTTTTCCCTACCCACCTTCTGCACCCAACTACTACCTACTTCGTTTCTGCACAGCTTGAAAAAGGGGCAAAAATGAGAGAGAGAGAGAGAGAGAGAGAGAGAGAGAGAGAGAGAGAGAGAGAGAGAGATTGTACTGGGATATATAGAACCATATTAGCTCGTCATTATACGATGCAAAAAAAAAGAAAAAAAAACGAAAGAACATCTGGTAACTTTGTCATCAAGAATACAATAGTCTGCTGTTCATATATATAAAAAAATCACATACGCACATACATATATTATATATATATATATATATATATATATATATATATATATATATATATATATATATATATGGCTTCGCTTTCATTATTTCTTCATACCTGTCATAGTGATTATATGTACGTATGTATACATTGCACATGGACAGTACAGAGTACACGAGTGTGTGTGAGTGTGTGTGTCTGTGGACGCGTGTGCATGTATATACGTCTATACATTACACAATCAATCACAAAACCAGGTAACCGAGAAAAAACGAAAACAAACTACATTTGATTAATAAAAGCTGCCTCCTTTCCTTTCGCTTTTATTAACGAAGAACAACAACCACGTGTTGTTGTGCTTCTGTTCATAAGGAGGAAGGGCCAAGGGAATCCAAGATACGATTTCAATTAAGAGAGAACGACTCCCCCACTCCCCCTTCCATTATGATAACGGAATAACAAATATTTTCGGTAAGAGAACGCATCCTTTCTTTTAGTGGCCATTGACGTCACACTGCAAATGTCATAATCAAGATATCGGTTTGGAAATGACTTTAAATTTATTTGTTTGTTTGTATGGTGTCTTTACGTTGCATGGAACAAGTATGGTTATTCAGCAAAGGGACCAACGGCTTTACGTGACTTCCAACCCACGCCGAGAGTGAAATTCTATGACTTTTCAAGATCAGGTTAACGTGATTCGTGAAGCTGGGTGTATACGGAATTCTTATATTGTAGAACGAGAATAAAATTCTAAAAGGACACTTGAAAATAACCGAAAAACTGGAGCCTTTATCTGCCCCGAGAGCAGCCACATTCGCTGAACAGCAGCAGCACTGACAGGCAATTAATCTGGCTCGCTGTCGAACTCCTCAGTTCCAGAGGTCCTTGTTCCTCACACCGTTGGAGTGTGGAACAGCTTCCATGAGGAGGAACTCGCGTAACTGGAACTTTTAGAAGTTCGTGGAACAGCCTCCATGAGGAGGAACTCGTGAGACTGGAACTTTTAGAAGTTCGTGGAACAGCCTCCCAGAGGAGGAACTCGTGTAACTGGAACTTTTAGAACTTCTTGAGAAGATGCAATGCATTGCGACCCTAATACTATTAGTCTTGTATTTTGTAAAATTTTTATCCATTTATATATTTTTATATATATAAGTGGTCTCTTTTCTATCTCTATTTCCCTTTACTCCCTCTTACTTATTTTCCTTTACCTCGTCTTACTTCTTCCTCATGAACACCATAATATTCTTTGGAATATCGAATTTCAAGTCAGTGGCCCCTTTGGTGGGCTTCTTCCATATGAATACGTTTCGTCTACTGAATAATAATAATAATAATAATAATAATAATAATAATAATAATAATAATAATAATAATAATAAATGACGCTAAAACAATCGAGATGACACACCAAAGATTAACAAAACTAAAAACCAATTATAGTAATTTCATATCAATAACATTCTATTTCGTCGACCTTAAAAAAAAAAGAATTGAATTCAGGCCAAAAGGCCAAGCGATGGTACCTATGAGGTCATTCAGCAACTGAAACAGAAACCGAGAGCGGAAGGGTTTGAAAGGTGTAACAGGAGGAAAACCTCCAAGCAGTTGCACTATGAAATGATTGATATGAGAGGGTGGAGAGGAAGATGGAAGAAAGAGAATATGAAGGGAAGCACAGTAAAAAGAATGAAATGCGTTGCAAAGGACCTCGAGTGTATGGTTTATTATAATTAGACTTTTTTTCCTTGCATACCAATGCAGCCAAAATAACCGCATTGCCACGTGACTGCAATAAAATGTCTAGTATCGAGAACAGGTTGCTTAAGAGATTAGATAAGGCTTGGAGCTGCTGGCTGCTTGAAGCAGGGATACTTAGATTGGCCCCTCTCTCTCTCTCTCTCTCTCTCTCTCTCTCTCTCTCTCTCTCTCTCTCTCTCTCTCTCTCTCTCTAAACTTAGTCCGGTTCGACGTAATACGATGGTCACTCACTTTGTGAGTCGAGCACACAATCACTGTCTTACCAATCTGAGAGAGAGAGAGAGAGTCACTGTTCATCGTAAAAAGAACAGCAGGTGGTACTATTGCATTACGAAGCATTTTCGGAACTACGGCAACTGGCAGGTAAAAGAACTATGGTTCGAGAAAAAAAAAAAAAAAATGCGCCATCAAGGCCTCCGAAAATACTGTAGATCTATCTTTCGGTGGTCTCGGGATAATGCAGTTTGAGCCGCGGCACACGAAACTTTAACCACGGCCCAGTAGTGGCCTGTTCTATATAGTTGCCTGACGCAAGATATCAAAGCTAAATTTAACCTTAAATAAAATTAAAACTACTGAGGATAGGGGGCTGCAATTTGGTCTGTTTGCTGATGGGAAGGTGGATGATCAACATATCAATTTGCAGCCCTCTAGCCTCAGTAGGCTTTAAGATCTGAGATCGAACAGCAAGAGGTGCAGACAGACAGACAAAGCCATCTCAACAGCTTTCTTTTTAGAAAACTAAAAATGTCTGATTAATGCAGGGCTGTTTCTCATACCCCATACCCGTGCCGTGGGTGGCGATCTTCAAATGACCATACTATGGTCTAAGTTCTCTAGAAAGTGGCTGGGTGGGCAGAGGATGGGTTTCGTGAAATAAAAAAAAAAAAAAAAAAAAAAAAAGGGGGGGGGGGGGGGAAAAAAAAAAAAAAAAAAAAACGGGGGGGGGGGGGGGGGTGTAAACTTAGTATCACAACGAAGGCTTCTCTCGAGGTAAAAAAGCGCATGGGATCAGTTAAGATTTTCTTATAACACCCTTAAGGTCTAAGACGGGGGAAATGACTTCGAAAAAATAAAAAATTTTAAAAAATCAACCAATTTTGTAAACGGATTTATAAAGTCCAAGACGGAGTAAAATTACTTAAAAAAATACATCAATTTCTTAAAATACTTTGAAGGTTCCTAGAAAGGGGAAATAACTAGAAAAAAAAATATAATATACAACCAATTTCTTTAAAATCTTAGAATGTCCAAGACGGTGTCAAATTACTTTTAAAAAATCGAACATGCACCAATTTCTTGAAAAAAAATTTGTTCAAGTATAAGACGGGGGAAATCAAATCAAATCTCCTTTCAATAAGCCAATGTAATTTTTAATAACATAATAATAATACAGAGAACAAGATACTCACAAACACGAAACCTCAGGATAAATCCGGAAGTAGAGTTTTAAAACACAGAGAGAGAGAGAGAGAGAGAGAGAGAGAGAGAGAGAGAGAGAGAGAAATTTCCTTTCAATATGCCAATATCATAATATACTGAGAACAAAATACTGACAAACACAGAACCTCAGGATAAGTAGAGTTGAGAGAGAGAGAGAGAGAGAGAGAGAGAGAGAGAGAAAACTATTCTTTTGCCGTCAAGGTTTCTTTCCCCATGAATGCCATGACCAACGTTGGGGAATCTCTGTTGGCGCAGGCAAGTATCGTTGGAGAAGACAGGAGTCTGGAATACACAGCGAAAACACTGCCGGCCACAAGATCTCCCCCAGTCAGACACCGTTACCCAGCGTTGGGTAACTCTCGACCGACAAACAACCCCCCCCCCCCCCCTCCCCCAGCATCCAGATCAAGCATGACGGGGTGGATGTGGCGCAAATATATATATACATCTGTCTACCTTTACGTACGGGACTAGAGAGAGAGAGAGAAAAAAAACATCTTAAAAACAGAGCGAGAGAGAGGAACGTGATCTTACCAACCTGAGAGAGAAAGTTAGGGAGAGAGGGAGAGTGATAAGAAACGCCATCTTAAAAACTGATAAGAAACACCATCTTAAAAACAGAGAGAGAGAGAGAGAGAGAGAGAGAGTGAGAGTTACGAGAGAGAGAGAGAGTCAGTCCTGTCAGCGCCTCACAGCGACAAGATCTCTGGACCGGAGAGAATATTAATGACAGACAAACATCTCCTGACAGGACCAGCATTACATTACTTCCTGTCTTATACATAACTGTCACGAAATAAAGTAGCGATGTAGTGTAGTTCTTCAGAAGCGGATGCTTTTGAACCAATTAAGATAAAAAATCAATTCAAACTTCGATACGGAGGTGTTCTTATCAGCTACTGACTTCATAAGATAATAGTTACAAAATAAAGTCTAAATGGAAATTGGCATTAAAAAGGTTTGAAAGGTATAATATGAGGTAAGCCTCGCAACTGCACTATTAAAGAAGGCGTGATCCGACTTCCAGCTTACTCTGGGCACGTGCTAAAACTATTAGAAATAGTTTTTGCGAACTGTTTAGCATGCACAATATTTATTTTTTAAATTTTCTTCCTAATAAATAAATCATACATATCAGACCTCCAGCTTACTCGGGGCACGTGCTAAAATCTACAGTCAAATAGAGCGTCGTTTCACCAACAAAAATTAAAATACATACGCTTTTATTTTATCAGAAATAATTTTTCTGTGCTGTTAAACACACACATTATTTAACTTTTACATTTTCACTCTAATAAATAAATCATAAATATCCTATCATAAAATTCCTGTATCTTTAACTCAACGCGAAACACCTTTTCCAGATCTTTTTAGGCTCTTCCATGAACCTTTCCTACCCCCAACAAGAACGTGAAGAAAAGTATTTAGTAGTTTATAAGCTTACTCCCTGATCCTACCCCCCAAAACAAGAACAATAACAAGAAACGTAGCTTGCAAGCTTACCCCCCGAGTAAGCAAAAAATTAACAACCGCATTATTCACTTTTAACTTCTCCATTACCTCACTCTAAAATAACAGCGTATATATTTCCCTACTGTTACATTATCAATAATATTTCCATCACCGTATCAGCCCGCGAAAAAAAATCACCACCTTTCAGCTATTAGCAAATTCCTCCACAGCAAACTACGAGGGGAAAAAAAGGTATTCAGCGATTGGAGAAATCTAATTACGAAATGCAAATAAGAACCAGCCTTAAATAAAAAAAAAAAGCTTAAAATACCCGTTCTCAACTCCCGTCATTAAAATGGCCCCTTGGCGCTTAAGTATATACCTTTCTCAAGAGGACTTCGAGCCAAATGAATCTGGAGACCAACAATTTCCTTTATGTTGCCGGCCCTCCACACACACACACACACACACACACACACAGAAGAGAGAGAGAGAGAGAGAGAGAGACGAGATCGAGAGAGAGAGAGAGAGAGAGAGAGAGAGAGAGCGTACTCGCATTTAATAGCGTTTTTCAATGTCTTTTTTTTCGAATCGCCTGCGTGGTCATACCTTTGAATTTGATCTATACACAAAATAATTCTTATATTCTATGCTATTTTCGTTTACTCGGGGGATAAACCAACAAACTACTAAAAAGGCCTGAAAAAGAGGTTTCGCGTTGAATTAAAGATACAGGAATTTTAGGATATGATATTTATGATTTATCTATTAGTGAAAATGTAAAAAATATATAAGCAGTACAGAACAAATATTAATAATAAAAAAAATATAGGGTATTTATTTTAATTTTCGTTGGTGAAACAACGCTCTGTTTGACTGTTGATTTTAGCATGCGCCCCGAGTAAGCTGGAGATCGGATCCCGCCATATTTGTATAAAAAATAACAACTTTGATTTATGACAATAAGAGCTGAGCTGACTAGTAAAAGGTCTCAACAGGTTCTTTACGCAGACAAAAATATTGTGATTTTTACTCCCTGTTTCAGTGCTAATAGTAGACATCTTGATGTTTATTGTTTACATTTCATTATTATTGTTCATGATGTCGACACAACAATAAAAAATACTGTCTAATCAAAATACGCCACAATAATAAAAAATATATTTTCATATCTCGGCACCCAAGACAGCAATAATACCGGTAACGGATAAATATGATGATGGAGGTAAAACGACTTGAGACATTTTCCTGTTATGTTCACCCTGACAGCTCCGCATTGTGCGCGCAAGCGCGCGTATGCCTTACCTTACAGACCCTTACATCTTGTTCCGGGTTGCCCCCAGGTCCCTCAGTGTGGAGGCACCTCTAATGTCTACCAGAGAGTTGCTAGTACATCTCCGGTATAATTTTGCATCTTCCAATCTTGGATGGTCTGGATGCAGTTTAGATATTTGTCGAGCTTATTCTTAAACACATCTACGCTCACTCTCGATATATTCCTTCAGATGAGCTGGCAAACGCATTGAATAGACGCTGCATTATCGATGCTGGTGCGTAGTGGATTAATGTCCTGTGTGCTTTCCTTATTTTTCCTGGTATAGTTTTGGGCACTATTAATCTACCTCTGCTTGCTCTTTCTGATATTTTTAGTTCCATGATATTTTCTGCTATTCCTTCTATCTGTTTCCATGCTGAATTATCATGTAGCGTTCTCTCTCCTTTCTAGACTATATAATTTTAAGAATTGTAGTCTTTCCCAGTAGTCTAGGTCCTTAACTTCTTCTATTTCTAGCTGTAAAGGACTTTGTACACTCTCTATTTGTGCAATATCCTTTTGATAGTGTGGGTACAATATCCAATATTGCAATATTCAAGTGGACTACGAAAACATATGTGTTTATAAAGGCATAATCATGTGTTCAGCTTTTCTTGTTTTTGAAGTGGCCGTAACAACATTCCCATTTTTGCTTTAAACATTTTTGTCCAAAACAGAGTTGCTATTTGATCATTGCATAAAAAACATGTTCCTATTCATCATCACACCAAGGTCTTTAACTGGCTTCCTTATTTGTGATGGTCTCATTATTAGGTCCCTTATATGCATATAGCTTTCTTTCTCTGTCTCCATGAATATTGATTCAAATTTATCGAGTTAAATACCATCCTATTTACCTCTGCCCAATCATATACTTTGTAAGGTCTCTTTGTAGAGCGTTCCTATCTTCATCACAAGTAATTTCTCTACTTTATTCTTGTGTCATCTGCGAAACTACTCACTACCGAATCTTTAACATTATTGTCTATGTCTTCAATCATAATAACAAACAGGGTATTGCAGCTAAACACCGTACCTTGCGGCCACACCGGATATTACCTTGGCCTTCATCCGATTCTCGTCGTTTGTTGCAATAACTCTCTGTTTTCTGTTGTGTAAAAATTCTTTTAACCATTTTCCTACTTATCCACATATTGGTTTTCTAATTTTCTTCGCATAAATTATAAGTTTATGGTCTACTTTATCAAAAGAAAGCTTTTGCAAAGTCTCATAAACCACATCTGTTTCAATTTCCGACTTTTCATATTTTTGAATATGTTCTCACGGTGGACTAACAGTTGGGTTTGTGTACTTTTTCCGGGTACGAAACCATGTGTCCTTTATTAAACAATTATTTTTTATAAATGTTCATAATTTTTATTTTTCTTCATTACCCTTTCATACATTTTCTTTCATAATAGTGATGTTAGACTCACAGGCCTATAATTACTTGCTCTAGTCTTGATCCCACTTTTGAAAGTAGGGGCTAATTATGCTAATTTGTGCTTATCATATATCTTGCCTGTATCTACACTTTGTCTTAATAATATTGCAAGTGGCTTTGCGATAGAATGAACTACTTTCTTTAACAAAATAGCAGAATTCCATCTGGCCCTGCAGCAGCTCCATTTTTAATTTCATTAATAGCCTGCACAATATCGGCTTCATTAATATCTATGTCAGCTAAATATTCACTATTTTCATCCCTTACTTCTATATCATTATCTTCATTATCTATTCTAGGGGTGAATTCTCTATATCGTTCTGCCAGTATGTTGCAAATTTCCTTTTTTCACATTCGTTAATCTCCCTTCAATTCTCAGAGGGCCTATTTCTATTCTTCTTTTATTCATCTTCTTCGCATATGAGTATAATAGTTTGGGGTTTTGCTTGATATTTAATAAGGTTTTTTCTTCCAAGTCCCGTTTTTCATTTTCTTTTGATTGTATAATCTTTTGTTCTGCATTTTCTATCTTACTTTTTAGTTCTATAACTTTCCATGCATTTTTTTCTTTGCAAGACCTTTTTCCACTTTCTCGATTTTCTGGAACAAGATCCTTCTGTCTCTTGGTATGCAGAATGAATGATAGTTTACTTTTCTTCTTCGGTATATATTTTTCCAACTATTTTCTCCAATATTTTATATAATATCTCCGTATTTTACCCTTATGTCATCACTTCCGAAAATGTTATCCCAAAATCTTTGTTTAATTCTTCATTAATTTCTGACCATTTTATATTTTTGACTGTAGAAGTTGTATTTTCCATATCCTTCCACTTTTTCATTTCTTGCTTATCTCTATTTTCACTTGCTTTGGAATGAACTGTTAATTCTATGACATTATGGTCTGAAATACTCACATTTTAAACTATTCTTTCTTTAACATAATTCATCTCTTTCACAAATACTAGGTCTAAAGTATTTTCCTTTCTTGTTGGCAGGTGATTTATTTGTTGAATGTTGTATTCTAGTAGCATATCTAATAGCTTTTCAAATTGCCTCTTATCTTCTGCACTACTATTACTCTCTTTTTTATATGTATAAGTACAACCAACATCTCCTATTCGTTCTTCCATTTCTACGAAAGGAAAGTTGAAGTCACCAGATAGGAGAATAGTCCAGTCCTTGTGATTTCTACATTATCATCCAATTTTTTCAATTATTAAGTCAAACTCTTTAGTATTAGGGGGTCTATATATTACTATGTTCATCAATTTTTCAGATTCAAATTCTACCGCTATTAGTTCACATTCTGAGTTACTATATTTCTCATATATTTTTTCCTTGTTTTTTGTCTTTCCCATATATTGCGGTTCCCCCTTGATTCCTATTTTTCTATCTGATCTATAAGTTGGAACCCTTTTATTTGATCATATCATTCCCAGTCTCTTGGGAATACCAGGTTTCACTTATATTCATTATATCTATTTTCTTTTCATTTTGGGTTAGTTCTTCTAAGTACTCTATTTTCCTTTTTGAGTTACTCGTAACTAAACCCTGCGCATTCATCACTATGATGGTTTGCGTGTTTTCTCCTTCATTTAATACTGGTAGTAATAAGGATTTTCCCCATGTCTCTTTCCTGTTCTGGTATGTTGTTCTTTTTTCATTTCCAGAAATTCTGACATTAAAAAATCCAACTTTTCCATAATATTTGATCTTCCTTCATCATAATTATTAATTTTGTGTCTGAATCTGCAATTTTCTCCGTTTCTGCAATATCCCTTCTTGCATAATAAATACAGTTATTATCTCTTGAGTAGAATTTCGGAGCTGATGCTTTGAAATTTTTTGCTGACACCTCTGCATATCTCATTGGTGGTTTGCTTTTCTCTTTTACCTGATATTCTTGATTTCTCTCTTTATTTGTTTCTTTCTTCTTATTTTGGATTTTATTACTTGGTTGGTTATTTTATCTGATTATGATTCATGGCTAACAGGGTGCATATATTTGCATTTTTTGTCGAACTTACATCCTTTTCCTTCTTTTAGGTTTTTTACATATTTTTGGATGCAGATCTCTGCAATCATCCCCATATCCATCTAAGTATGCACATTTTACCATATATTTCATAGTTTTGACATATCTTAGGATGTTGTAGTAACATCTTTCTCCAAATCTGCAATTCCCTCTTTTCAAAAGGTTTGCAGATTTTGTCTTTCTTGTCTATTTTTTCTCTTTTTTCCCGTCATTGTATAGATCTGGGTAGAGCCTCTTCGGGATTTGCTTTCTGTTGTCATATCGTAATTTATTTTCTTCGTAGGTATGCTGCTTTATTGCCTCATATGTAGTATCAATGAGTATCTCTGCATCCATACTTTTATCTTGTTCTTTGTTTTCCTTATTTTTTTCTGTCATTTCATTTTTGTTTACTTACTCTCGTTTTCCTCGTTCTCTTCTTCTTCTTCTTCCTCTTCCTCTTCTTCTTCATCCTCAACTATTGTACATTCAATCTTGATTTAATAACATTGTCTATCCATGATAGACATGTTGAACAAAAAAATTCTTGTATCTTTTTCTCAAATCTTGTATTACCTCAGCACACTGTGGATGGGTCGGAATGTTGCATGCAGCACATTTTCTGATTAGGTTTGTGGATTGACTATGCTATACCAAAACCTTACACAGTTTGCATGCGTTTGGCATTCTTTTTCCTAATGCATCAATTAGGATATTCACAAGATTCACCTTATTCATTTTCTTTGTCGGAATATGTTGGTTTATGTATATTTTTCTTTATGAGTCTCTTGACCACTTGGATTTTTTTTGTTTAATTTGGAACTTCTTTCAATTATTTTCAAGTGTTTTCATTAGATTTGTTCCCGTTTTGAAGGATTATATCCTCTATATCTATGAATGCTTTTGTATCTTTTTGGTTAGGACTGTTGCTGATTTCTAGATGAGAAATGCCAGTTCCCTTCCTGCTACCTCATCGTATTGCGAATTTGCTAAACACGCCAAATTACGCCACCTCTTCCCGCAGTTGGAACTTACTGCCATCTTGTTCTGATTTATAGTATTACACTTGATAAACTAACTTAGAAGACGCTTTATCCTACTATTTTCACACTAATCTTATCACCGATAGTTCACGAACACTTCTAGATATTTCTCAAATTCTAGTCGTATGTTAAACTTGTGATATCTGTTGATTATTGTGACTTCACGCGGGTACGTCTCACCAAGCAAGATGTGTGTTGAGGGAGGAGAGGAAGAAGGGTCACTCGAATGACTTTAGATTTTTCTTCTTTCTACCTATTGGAGAGAGAGAGAGAGAGAGAGAGAGAGAGAGAGAGAGAGAGAGAGATTTTTTCTTTCTACCTACTGGAGAGAGAGAGTTTTTTTCTTTCTACCTACCGGAGAGAGAGAGAGAGAGAGAGAGAGAGAGAGAGAGAGAGAGAGAGAGAGAGTGTCTTTTTGTACGGATCAAATGACGTGACTTCACTAACAAAAGGGGACTTAATTAGTTGGTGTGTTTGTGTCACATTTTGGAAAGGAGGGAAAGAAGGGGTGGGGAGGGGGGGGGCGGCAAGGAAGAGGGAGTAATGAAGGGTTTGGGGAGGGTGATTGGAAAACAAAACGGGTGGGGGGAGGAGGATGGGAGGCATGACGAAAGGGTGGCATTCGGGAACGGTAAAAGGACACGCGATCTTACTGGCGTCATCCACGAGAGAGAGAGAGAGAGAGAGAGAGAGAGAGAGAGAGAGAGAGAGAGAGACTTCGATAAATTGTCAGTGCCCGGAATGATCGTTCAATGGATTAATATTCAAATGGAATACAGCAGCATCGTCTAACTTTAAGAACCAAGAAAAAATTTATTTCAATCCGTAAAATTAAAATGAATATACCACGAATTACGACAATATCCTCAACACAAATCGTAACCCTCCATGTTTTAATTTTTGCATTTCATCAGAAACACCAGGCTTGAGGTTCTACCCGATTATAAAGCTACCGACAGACGCCATCTAATGAATACATAACATTTCTCAAGCATTAGCTGGGACCAAATTTAGGTTCCTACTTTACCTCACTAATGAGATAAGCCTCCACGTTAATCGAGTCCTACCCCTTGGGCCTATCTCAATCTCAATAGCCAATCACTAATTAAATAAATCCCCCACTTCCTTCCTACTTCTGGGAATCATCACTAATCCCCCGACACCCACCCCACCCCACCAGAGACACCATCCCCCAACTTCCTGCCAGCACGACCTTTGGAAAAGCCTTACCAATGGAATAGAATACAGTGTTTACGTCAAAGTGCATAACGATTTAGTATGTTTTGCTAATCTTGGCTACACCTACAATATGGAACAGCTTTGTCTACGGCAGTTGCGGAATCTGATCTCCAAATAAGGACAAAAATGAATTCCTGCTATGTGCTACTGACGTCTCCTGAATTTATATTAAATTCCCTCACATACCTTTATTTAGCATCACCTTTTCCAATCACTTATCTCTCTCAACAGGTAAATTTCAATTCAGGAAATCTCTTGGATTTACAGTCTGTTGACTCCGTCTGAAGATTAAAAAAAAAGGAAAGAAAGAGATCAAGATGAAGAAAATGCATCCTATCGCTGCAGACAAAGTCCTATACCTACCTTGGCTGTATAGCTATGCAAGGATGCAGGTCACGTGATTATCAATGCCCAGCCAATCCCCAAAGGGAGAGCTTATTATCATAATCGAACTTAATGCCCATGTGTTCAAAGAGAGGGACTGTCACATTTGATAAGGTTGATACCCATACCCCCATGTGTGTTTATGAGAGAGCTTGAGAGGAAGAGAGAGACGAGAAATATGCACATTAAGAATAATACGCGAGACAACAAACTAACGTGTCCTGAGAGAGAGAGAGAGAGAGAGAGAGAGAGAGAGAGAGAGAACTGACCACATTAAGATAATACATGAAACAAATTAACGTGTCCAGAGAGAGAGAGAGAGAGAGAGAGAGAGAGAGAGAGAGAGAGAGAGAGAGAGAATGAAATATCCCACTGACGCGCTACCAAGACAAAGACGAAGCGAGTCCTCGACCATTATCACTCTCCAGAGAGAGATTAATCAACCGATAAAAAGATATGACGAATCAAGAGACAAGATAGAAACACGGGGAGAGAGGCCGTGATAAGCAGCAGATCCTGTCTGATCCTCAAGACGTGATATTATGAAGTGTCGGAATATGCTAAATTTAGAAGACTTGTATAGTTTTATTTGTTATGTGTTTTTCCGCTTACTCGTGGAGGAAGCCTGCAAACGATTACTACTACAACTATTTGATTGTTGTTCGTGCTGTTGTTGTTGTTGTTGTTCTTGTTCTTGTTGGGTGGGTGGGTGGGTTAGGTTAGGATCTATGGAAGAGCCTATAAAGGTTTGAAAATGGCGTTTCGCGTTGAGTTAAAGATGCAGGCATTTTAGGATAGGATATTTATGATCTATTGATTAGAATGAAAATTACAAAAATAAAATATATATGTATTATATAATACATATATAAATAAAATAGCCTCCACCACGAATCACCATAACCTAATATATATGACGAACAACAAGAAACAATACAGGCCGCTTAACAAAAAAAAAAAAAACCAGCCGTGCATGGCCCTTCTTTAATATCCAAATAAAGGAGAGAGGAAGCCTGAATTCCTTCATAATCAGGATTCCGCGAAATCCAGGCTATAAAACATTGTTATACATTGTTTGAGAGAACGTCTCCCCTTAGACACGGGAAGGACTACTCTGTCTGTGTGTGTGTGTGTGTGTGTGTGTGTGTGTGTGTGTGTGTGTGTGTGTATGACGCGTTAAGGCACAGGAAAGTGTTATTAAGATGCAAAGGACCATTAGCGAAGACATATGCAAATGTTTATATATATATATATATATATATATATAATATTATATAATATATATGTGTGTGTGTGTGTGTGTGTGTGTACAATAAGAACAGGTTCCTCGAATTGGTAAAAAAACATCGGTAACTGCCACATTCACTCATTCATACGAAATAGGAATTATTAATAATTATTAATAATAACAATAATCTCTGGACGACATTCACCGCCATGTACTGCTATTACTGGCGGAGAGAAAGCCATTTAAATAACAAGAGAGATATAATGAGACAACTATAACAACCTGCGGTAAGAGGCAAACGCAATAATAAGACGCTATTTCTTCGGTATCACAACACAATGCTCTATAGTAGCAGTGATGTCATTCACAGGACAGACAACTCAAATTAACCCTCACACACCCCTACCGCCCCCACAACCCCCACTCTCCTAGCCCTGTCCTACCCCCCCTCCTCCTCAGGCTAATTAGCATAGAGTACACGACCCTTGTACTGTATTAACCCAGGGCTCTCTCTCTCTCTCTCTCTCTCTCTTACTACACTTCCTCCTCCCGCTGCCTTCTGTCCGGTGACAACAACAATACGAAAAACAACATCTGGTACTCCCTCCCTTCTTCTTTGTCTCCTGATTAACCCCCCTAATCTCTCGGTGAAATAGCCATCTCTCTCTCTCTCTCTCTCAAAAGGTGCCACTCTCGGCTCACAATCAAGTGGACAATCAATCCAAATCATATGCAGCGAATCATGCTATAGTAGATTCACATCAACCGTGCATCTGATGTCTAGGCCAGTCTCTTACGACGCTCCTGATTGGCTGCTGATAAACCAATCACAGGGCTGGAAACCCTCAGTCTCTCTCGAGAGTTCACATAGGCAGGATGTATGTTCCACTTCCCCTGAGAGATGCGTCTTTCAAAAGTATCTCTCAGGAGAGATGGAACACATCCTGCCTATCTGAACTCTCTCGAGGGACTGAGGAGAGTTTCCAGCCGTGCGATTGGCTTATGGACAGCCAATCAGGAGCGTCGGAAGGGACTGGCCTAGACATCATTTGCACCTGATGATGGCTGCAGCAGACTCGTTCCTTTGCCTGAATCTGTCCTTTCTTTCGATAGAACAAAAACAACAGCAGCAGAAGCAGCAAGTCTTCTCCCCTCCCCTTGAAATTGGTCAGTGGTCCTCCCACCCACCCTACCCCCAACAACCTTCCCTCCTCTCCCTCCCTCCCCCCTCTCACACGAAGGTTGTTTACACTCCACTCGAGAGGTTCTCGCAGACCCTTCATCCATCTCGTCGCTTCCAAAATATTCTCACCTTTCTATGTCAATACTGGGGTAGGGGGAGGGAGAAGGGGAGGGGGTGAGCCCCTTTGCTCGGCACACACACGCCTCCTGCCATCGCTGGCAAGCAAGTCTCCTACTGAAATCCTGACGTATAATATACACACACACATTATATATGTATGTAGTAAACCCATGTATGTGTGCACTAATATATATATATATATATATATATATAATATATATATATATATGATATATATATATGGAGAGAGAGAGAGAGAAAGATTGTATATACAATAAACAAGAATATGACAAATTCACAGATTGTGCCAACCCCTTTCGGCATCGTGCTTGCCAGTTTAGGCAACCAGAAGAAGACTTTGATAAGAAAAATAGAGAAGTTGCTCTATAGAATCAACAGTGCTGAAGCAGCAATAACTTTCAAATAAGACTTGTTGAAAAGAGGGTCTACTACCCAAGTATATAATAATAATAGTAATAATAATAATAAGCGGAACATTCCCAAGATCCCTGAAAAGACACCTGCAGAAGAGTGTGCTACTAGAAACAGCGCACATACTGAGAAAAGCGATGGACTCCTAAGGAGGCAGGATGCAACCCGGAACCCCGCCCCCCCAACTATAGGAACCACCCAGTCGAATTGGAGGACTGTGATAGAGCCAAATAATAATAATTATAATAATTTTTTAATTTAGCTCCAAATGTACTAAACCTTTATAAATACAACCAAAACGAATCAACCTTTACAAGGGACTGGACATAATCAGGACCTTATATGCATAACAAAAGTGGCGTTACAAAAAATAACGAAATAAATAAAAAAAATAAAGACCAGAGAAGCCGAAAATACGAAGAAATTATTCAAAATCTATACATTTCGAGGACCAACCAACCCTTCCCTTCCGGTCGAACAGCGAGCGAGCGAGGCTGGGAATATCCCACGAAATATGACTTAATGGCGACCAGCAAATAACTACTGCAGCAGGCAGGAGTCTGTCTAAAACTCACGAGACCTTTCGGCTGCCCTTTTCCCGAAGGTCCAAAGACCTTTTCACCAAACAATGGTGGCCATTATAACGCCCCTCCCCCTCTCACCCACCACCCAAGCAGCCGCAAAACTCATTCGTGGTCCCTGCTCAGTCCCGGACCTCCCCCCCCCCACCCCACCCCTGTTTCGAATTTACTGTTACAACGTGGGCTGGCTTCGAATACCGGCAGCGGTTGGGAAAATCACTGCCAAGTTATTGGCAAACTATGAAAATCACTGCCGAGTTATTGGCAAACAATGAAAATCACTTCCAAGTTATTGGCAAACTATGAAAATCACTGCCAAGTTATTGGCAAACAATGAAAATCACTGCCAAGTTATTGGCACACAAGTAAAATAACTGACAAGCAAGTCATCAGCAGCCAAGGAAAATCACTGCCAAGTTATCGGCAAACTATGAAAATCACTGCCAAGTATTGGCACACAAGGAAAATCACTGCCAGGTCACTGGTCCACGAGGAAAATAACTGACAAGCAAGTTATCAGAACACAAGGAAAATCACAGCCAAGGTATTGGTTAACAATGAAAATCACTACCAAGGTATTGGTTAACAATGAAAATCACTGCCAAGGTATTGACAAACCGAGAAAATAACTGTCAAGATATTGACAAACAATGAAAATAACTACCAAGTTATCTTCAAACAATGAAAATAACCACCAAGGTATTGGCACAAAATGAAAATAACTGCCAAATTATTGGCAAAGAAAATCATTGTCAAGTTATTGGCGAACAAATAAAAAAATAAATCCTATAGGAGCAAAGGAACACAGATATGACTGCATACTGCAAAAACTTCTAAGCTGAGAGAGAGAGAGAGAGTGAGTTTAACGGTTGTCCCTCAGTTTTCCCGGGCTTTGCAGGGTTGGTCAGCTAGTGAATAAATAAAATTAAATCCTTTACAAGCACAGGAACAGAAATAACTGCATACTGCAAACACTTCTAAGCTGCGTAGTCTATCAAGCCACAAGAATTCAGCTGGCTAAATAAAAAAAATTTAAAAGTAACTTTTCAGAAAAAGCCACATACACGAAAACGGATTAAACCATACGTATTTATATTCGGTGATTCAAACCACATCATTTTTTTTAGACAAATTCACCTATAATTCTTAAAGTAGAGCCAAATTAGGAAATACTTACTAAATATAAATCATTTATGAATGGAACATGACTACAAATTATCACTAAACACATTGTGCAATGTCGAGTGAATGCCTTTTAACAAACATTAACCTCACCTGCAACCTTTTAACAACATTAACCTCAACTGCAATCCTATAACTTCACCAATAATCCCATTGGCTTCAAAATCACGGTTCGCTGAACTCCAACGCGCACATATGCCCAGGCTCACGAACTATGATCCCTTTCGACTCCGCAAATACCTTTGATAATCACCTCGAAATGAGCTACTATCGACCTCGCCCATTACGAATCATTCGTGTGGAACAGACACCAAAATTCGCGACGTCTGATTTCATTTTTGCTAAATCTCCCCGCTGATATAGAAGTCAGATTAGCACATTTTAAAAAGGGGGATTATCTTCGCAAATGCTTGGTGGCTACCATTCTTTTTTTTTTTTTTGCCATGACTTAAGTGTTGTTAAGCCACGGCGCCAAGTCTCTCTCTCTCTCTCTCTCTCTCTCTCTCTCTCTCTCTCTCTCTCTCTCTCTCTCTCTCTCTCTCTCTCCCCTTCTTATGCCGTTAATTTGTTTCTGCTTGTCACAGATATGCATGCAATAAGTTTCCGACGTATGTCTAAGACATATTTCACTGCAGTGTAAGTTCCTCGTTGGGTGAGTGGATTACGTGCTCGCCTACCGATTCGGTAGTGCCAGCTCTGCCAACGTGGAATCAAGAGGAATTTGTTTCTGGCGATTAGAAATTAATTTCTCGACATAATGTGGTTCGGATCTAACAATAAACTGTTGGTAAGCAATTGGTTCCTAGCCACTATCTAATCCTTCGGGCCAGCCCTAGGAGAGCTGTTAATCAGCTCAGTGGTCTGGTTAAAATAAGGTATACTTATTTCTTATTCACTGCAGTGTTGACATACCATTACTCGAAAACAAACGGCATTCTTGTATGTATTATATCTAGTAAATACCACCCAGAAGTTACTCTAGAGCGTATAAACTATCAAGTACACCTACAATTATTACTATTATATTCAGTAAATGAAATCTATTCATGTGGACCAAGCCCACCAAAGCGGCCACCGACTTGAAATTCAAACTTCCAGATAATAATATGGTGCTCATCAGGAAGTAGTAAGAGGAAGTAAAGTGAGCAAGAGATGCTCTATTATCACTGATACTGGTTCTCAGAAAGTTGAAGTGAGATGTGATATCAGGTGACAGTGGTATATACCAACGCATTACTTCCCTGGAATGCGCTGCTGTTCTGAATGAATGAATATAAGCATTTAAAAGTGAATACGTTCGTTAATTTATGTTATCAATCGACCAGACTGTTTTTTTTTTTTTTTTTTTTTTTTTTTTTTTTTTTTTTTTTTTTTTT
The DNA here is from genome assembly GCF_015104395.2 of Macrobrachium nipponense. NCBI lineage: Eukaryota > Metazoa > Arthropoda > Malacostraca > Decapoda > Palaemonidae > Macrobrachium > Macrobrachium nipponense. The sequence goes on along the minus strand of NC_061088.1, from coordinate 85,448,735 downwards.
TGTTATTTTCATCACGAATCGGCATTCTATCTTAATGAATTTACTATCTTAATTAATTTACTATCTAGATGAATTTACTATCTTATGAATTTAATATCTTTACGAATTTACTATCTTGATGAATTTACTATCTTGAATTGAACTTTACTAATCTTAATTGAAATTATTACTATCTTGAATGAATATACTACTGCTGTATTACAATCTTGATGATATTACTATCTTGATGAATTTCTACCCATTAATGGCCTTTCAACTTCTTTCCTTAAACATTTACGTTCATTTTGGAAAAACAACAACGAAGATAAAACAAAAACAAAAAAATGCGTAATTTTCTTTCAAGATTAACCCAGTTTCGTCCAGTCTCCATTATTGGCCTGAGTAAAAAAAAAAAAAAAAAAAAAAAAAAAAAAAAAAAAAAAAAAAAAAAAAAAAAAAAAAAAAAAAAAAAAAAAAAAAGTTATTATTTTCACATCTACAATGCAACTTGCTTAGTTGCTAATTGCTGAATATCATCAGACCTCATCAACCCTTTGAGGAAAAAGATTACTTAAAAATAGCAGTGATACAAATCATCTACTAACCATTTACTATTTTTATATCTCGCTAATTTTCCCTACCCATACCATACCATACATAAACACCCTACTCTGTGGAATGGTAGGTTCAGAGCGAGAAAAGAGCACCAACACCCTTATATACGGATGGGACACAACAGCTGATAACGAGATGGTAATGAGAGGTTCTGGAGGGGGAATATCGGCTGAAGCAGGTGGGCGGCCAAGTTGAAGGACGGACGCACCCCCCAAAAAAAGTCGTGACAGAAACGTAAACATCGGAAAATACAAGCGAGCTCTGCCAGTTTGTAGCGTCAGCGAAAACGATGACCTATGTATGTAAGGGTAATGGTAATAGCAGCTAAAAAAAGAAGAAGGGGACTACCACTTACCCCTCTTTAATTACCACGGTGAATAATGCACGGCCCTTGGCTGCAATTCAGCTCCAGGGGATAAGAGGAAGAAAAAAAAAATACTCGACGAAAGCGCGCGAAATAATTACGCGGGAAAACACGCAGCGGTTGCCAAGTCGTGAAAATATCTTCTTCCCGGGGAACGTTGAGAGTTGACACTGCTTCGCCGTGCCCATAAGCTTACCGACCTTAGAGGACAGACAAGTGTTCGCAGGGCTTAATAATAATCATGGAGACCAGCTGTCACTCTCTCTCTCTCTCTCTCTCTCTCTCTCTCGTCTCCTCGGGAAGGGAGGGAGGGAGATGAAGGTCAACGCGAAACATTTAAAAAGCTAATCCAACTCCTTTAGATTGAACTCGCAAACTATATCCCGCGTTTTTTTTTTTTTTTTTTTTTTTTTTTTTTTTTTTTTTTTTTTTTTTTGAAGCGGCTCGCTACGGATGACTTGATCGAGTCCAGAATCGACTTTTATTCGTATTATATTATATTTCCTGACCGCAGCCTGGCGCGGTTGGATCAATAAATGCAGTAGCAGTAGGACTCACGCCCCTTGATCGAGATGGTTGCTTTTCCCCCGTTTACCTGGGGGCGTCTGTACCAAGGTTTGAACCAGTGACCACCACCACCGACCCCGAAACAATGCAACAGTATCAACAAGGATTTTTCCCGCAGGAGTTACACGGATTAGGATGTCTCATAGACTTGTTCGATCCTAAGAGGAGACATCGTGTGCTCACTTATCTGTAGGAGCAGGTTTTACTGTGCATTCACAGTGTCCTCCTAATGATTTTGTCTAGCTTTCTTTTGAACTCTTCCATACTGTTGCTGTTTACAACTTCTTTCTGGTGGCAGTTTATTCCACGTGTCACATATCTTGTATGTGAAGAAGCTCCAACAATGGGATGTGTTGTGTCCTGGTAGCACTTTCAGCTGCAATACACACACACAATATATATATGATTTTTTTCTTTTTTAACGTTTCCATGGGAACCCCTCCCCTCCCCCCTCTCTTTAAAAGAGGAAGGGAGGTGGTCCCTTCGAAAGCTTGAAAAACTCAATTTTCGTTGTATGTATATGAATATCTAATAAAAGGAGCCTATAAAAACGCCAAAATTTAGAAAGTACGTACTATATTTCAGAGACTCAGAGACTGCTGTATATATATATGTATATATATATATATATATATATATATATATATATATATATATATATATATTATATATATATTATACTCAACTTTCACAGTTCTGTCACTGAAGAATTTAACTACCCCAGAGAGTAAACTTAGCCTTCCTAAGAGAGAGAGAGAGAGAGAGAGGAATTTGGACTCGATACGGATATTTGTGATACACTCCAGACAGGACTGTCGTTACACGGAAACGATTGGAAAACTATTCACAAACTATAAAAAAAAAAGAAAACTATTCACAAACCTCTCTTAATCGATACCAAGACACACAAAAAAAAAGATAATTAAAAATAAAGGAAATAAGCAAACAAAATCATCCTTCTAACCCTATTACACGCCGGGTGGGGTCATCGAGGGCATGTGCCCAGATTCGTGACTCCGTGTTAACACTTCAGTAGGACGAGAGCTTTCTGACCAGAGAGATACAGCATAAGAACAACCGCTGTTCTACAGATTCGCTGCTGTTTCTCACGAATTGAGGACGAATGCTGGTCATCATCATGTTTTATTTTAGGGGACAAACATTACAGGATGATGACGCAATCAGAATATTAATAGTATCTTGGATGCCTGTCTTTAAGTAGTGAAGTTATTCAAATAATGAGGCGGTTTCCTTTTTTCGGTTTGTTTGTAAATAAATAAATAAATATATTTTATAGAGCAACCGAAAAAGGAAACCGCTTTATTGGGGAGGTTTTTAAATAGTAAGGCGGTATCCTTTTTCGGCATGTCTATAAATAAATAAATAAATCTTAAACACAAACACACACATGTATAAATATATAATTATATGTATATTTTAATGAATTTATTTATATATTCATTTATTTATAGACAAACCGAAAAAGGAAACCGCCTTATTAGTGAAGTTATTTAAATAATAAGGCGGTTTCCTTTCTCTTTTTTTTTTTGGTTTTTCTATAAATAAATAGTAAATGTTAAAATTATACTATCTATATATGTATAAATAATATACCATATAATATATTTATGTGTATATATAAAATATATAAAATAAATATATACATATAATGATTTATTTTATTTATAAAAAAAAACCGAGAAAGGAAACCGCCTTATTATTTAAATAACCTCACTAATAAGGTGGTTTCCTTTTCCGGTTTGTCTATAAAATATATTTATTTATTTATTTACAGACAAACCGAATAAGGAAACCACCGTATCATTTGAATAACTTCATATATATAAATATATCATATATATATATATATATATATATATATATATATATATATACACACATATATATATATATATGAATACTACTAACCAGAGGATACAATTAAGGCCATGCGCTGTCACCTAGAGGTCATTGTACTCTAAAAAGGAAAACCGAAGAAAAGAGAATATAAACGGATGTACAGTCAAAGAAATGAAAGCGGTTGCAGCTAGGGGCATACGGAAGAGACGCTGCAATGAACCTTTTAAGTAATGCCTGCAGTGCACCACGCGAAGTGCACTGACGGGACTAACCCCTCTACGGGAGTGAATACCATTATAGGAAATATATTATGAAATGAATCAGCAGCAAATCACTACACATGAAAACTGAATGAAGAGAGAGAGAGAGAGAGGAAGTGTAACCACTACAGCAATGAAAAACAAACGGAATAAGATGGAATCTAACAAGTGAACAAAAGGCAGCGGCTCGAAATAGTCTAGACCCAGATAGATAGTAGATATCAAACCAGGGGTAAATTTCCCCTTAACCCAACAGGGCTATTGGCCGCCGCCCTGCAAAGACCGCCCCCCCCCCCTCCCCCCCACCCCCCAAAAGACCCCAAAGCACACCACACTGAAAATCGATCGAACACTTACTTATGATATCCTTTGGTTGGTCAGTACCGAGGCTGAATGAATGTGATTCAAGGACCTTTGGTCGAAGACGTGAGCTCTCTCTCTCTCAAAAAAAAAAAAACAAAATAAATAAATAAATAAATAAATTGCAATAATATTACAGAGAAACACATATAGGAAAATAAAGCCAACATTCGCAGATTGTAGGCACATTCCAAATTAAGCAGGAAGGAAAACAGATCAGTAAAAAAAGGAATACAGAAAAAAAAGACGAGATGTATGTGTATGTGCGCAATCTGTGATCATCGCCAGTAACGGTTGTTTAGTTGTAAACTGTAAGAGTACAAAGACAAGCCGACAAATACCAGGCGAGTCATTAAGAAGAGAGAGAGAGAGAGAGAGAGAGAGGAGAGAGAGAGAGAGAGAGAGAGAGAGAGAGAGAGAGAGAGGCTTAAGTTACAAAATAAACTTCGATAACTTTTCAGTATAACTGAGTCTCTACGTCTCACCACGCACATGCATGCACACACACACACACACACACAGCGTACAGTTGTATAGGTTACCAATAAACCTGGATGACTTTCTAACCACGTCTCTACACACACATACACACACACACACACAGAGAGAGAGAGAGAGAGAGAGAGAGAGAGAGAGAGAGAGGGGTATATAAGAATGACGATAGTGCGCTATCCATAACCTTTGGTATTTGGCCCTAACGCAATGACCTTAAAGTTTTTTTGGGGGAGGGGCTACTTCTACTAAGCCAAACTGCTCCATGACGCCAAGCTGTCACCCTATAAATCAACGTCACTGGTTTATGCTACGCATCTATCGATCAATCAATCTATCAATCGATACAATTGGTCATGCTAAATAGTCAGTGATCAGTCAGTTCATCCTGGCAAAATTATTCAGGGAAACTGACGTCAAAACGTATTGACAGACGTCACGTCAGATTCAACGTCGAAATCAATCAACGCTAAGTCGCCGTCAGTCCAAGAATCGAGGCCCATTGAGAGATTCAGACGTAAAAAAAAATAATAATAATGTAAATAGTGATAATATTATAATAACGGCGAATGGCATCTGTCAATCACCCAGCCAAAAGGGCCCTCCCTCCCTCTTCCACGCAAAGTCAGCGTTTGACAGACAACTTTCGCTTCACTGGTCGCCATATTTAATGACAGGTTTGCCTCTAGCTGTCACCGCGCCTCCCTCCCAGGAACGTTGGGAATACGCAGAAAGGAAAAAAAAAAAACAAAAACAAGAAAAAATTGTGCGGGAGGATGGATTAAGGAGGATCGGAAAGGGATAGGGGAAGGGAGTTGAAGGAGGTGAAGGGCAACATTGAAGGGGATGGGAAGGTGTGGGATACAGTTGTAGGGGGGTAGTATACTCTCTTCTCTCTCTCCCAATTCCTATCTGTCGTCACGTGGACACGTGTCGCTACTAGGGCGACTTTTCCCCCTCAATTCGAGGAGCCAGAGAGAGAGAGAGGGGGGGGGGGGGGACTGGTTTCCCGTCACAACAACAGAAAGCGACACCTTCGAAACAAAAGCGACAGGAAAATAAAAAACTAAAATAAAAAATAATAATAACGTTCGCTGCGCAGTTCCAACGTCTCCCAATGGATCAAGTAACGAATAAAGGAATAAATAACAAAAATAACTCGTTACGTAAGAATATACGTATACATTGCATTGCTGAAAATCAGTAGTACAATATATAAGCTGAGATTACTAACAAAATGCTAATAAAAGCTATGATATAAACGAAAGCTAATAAAGCTACGAGACGAATGAAAGCTAATAAATTCTACGAGGCAAATGAAAGCTAATAAAAACTATGAGATATATAAAAGCTGATAAAAGCTACGTTGCAAATAAAAGCTAAGAAAAGTCATGAGATAAATGAATGCTAATAATAGCCTACGATCATTGAATGCTAATAAAAAGCTACGAGATAAAAGCTAATAAAATCTTCTTAAATAATAAAAGCACGAGCCAAATGAAAACTAATAAGAGCTACGATGCAAATGAAAGCTAACAAAAGTCACGAGATAAATTAATGCTAATAATAGCTACGATAAATGAATGCTAATAAAATCTTAAGTAATAAAAGCCACGAACCAAATGAAAGCTAATAAAAGCTACGATGCAAATGAAAGCTAATGAATGTCACGAGATAAAAGGAAGCTAATAAGAGATACGATATATAAATGAATGTCAAGAACAGCTACGAGATAAAAGCTAACGACAGCTAATCGAAGCTACGAGATCAATCAATATTAATAAAAGCTACGAGATCAATGAAAGCTAATTAAAGCGGCGTGTTAAAGCCAAATAATTAGCAACAATTTGCACGTACGAGCGTGGGCTAGTTACAGGTAGGTCTTGCTTGCACTTGGAAGCATTTCTCTCTCTCTCTCTCTCTCTCTCTCTCTCTCTCTCTCTCTCTCTCTCTCTCTCAGGCTGCGACCCATAAGTCAACTAACAACCAAGAGCTCACACTGGATTTTCCGGAACAGGCTATTTACCACTGTGCAGAGAGAGAGAGAGAGAGAGAGAGAGAGAGAGAGAGAGAGAGAGAGAGAGAGAGAGAGAGAGAGGCTTATAAATGAGAGAGAGGCTTATAAATAAGAGAGAGAGAGAGAGGAGAGGCTTATAAATGTGAGTGAGAGAGAGAGAGAGAGAGAGAGAGGCAAATGAGAGAGAGAGAGAGGGGGGGGATGTAAGAATGAGAGGCTTATAAATGAGAGAGAGAATGTAAGAACGAGATTCTTATGAGAGAGAGAGAGAGAGAGAGAGAGAGAGAGAGAGAGAGAGAGAGAGTATAATGGGCAACGTCCGACCAGATAGATAACAGACTGGCAAACACTTGCAAAACGCAACCGTGCATTATGCAATTTATCTTAAAACTACGGAGCATCTGCATCTACGAAGAAAATGGCCACGACGCTGCACGCAGATGGCTTCAAACAAATCCTCATATTATGCAAAGCAAAGTAAATGTCCTTTCTTGATATAAAATATAAACAATAGCAAAGGCAAGCGTTGATAAGAAAGTGATTCCAAGATGGCTAACTTCAATGCATGCAATTCTATACAGGAAAGTTGCTTTGAAGGTTCTGACGAAGCTGACGAATTAAGTGAAGCTTCTTATTAATATATTTAAAAAATATACAATCAGTTATTTTAATTCTGCAGCCACTGAGAAACTTTCAAGGCCACCACAGACACTAGGGTTAAATATAACAACAAAAGTGCGAAGTGCATTAAGTGAGAGCTCAGCTCTTACCGCCTGTATACAGTTGAGCTTGTAATTGTAAAACTTATAACTATATAACTGTATCTGTACCTTTCGAAGGAAACATAACTGTATCTGGGGAATGTTTCGTATTGAAATAAGTATCAGTGGTGTGATAAAAGACAACCTATATATATATATAATATATATATATATATATATATATATATATATTATATATGACTGGTAAAAAATGTTCTGTTACAACAGAACTCCAAAACACAGAGAGATAATACTATATTTCAAAGACTCCTGTCTCTCTCTTTTAGGTAGATGAATGAGAAAAGTTGCAGAAAAGGTGTTATATATATATATATATATATATATATATATATATATATATATATATATATATATATATATATATATAAAACCATTACCATACAAGTCGCTTAATCTTTTTTCTCTCGTTTGTACAATTAAACGGACGCAACCGACACCTTCCATCTTCCCCCGAAGGAAGGAAACAAAACAAAACAAAAAAAATATATCCACCACGCCGAGTACTCACTCGCTCATGGAGCCATGACGCAGAAATCCGCTCGGACACGAAGCCATCATCCACCACGCATGCGCAGAACTGCGCAGCACGAAGTGGACTACCTAAGGATTTGCGCTGGGTCTCAATTTCTTTCTTTCGATCGGAAATCATTTCTTTCTATTTTTTTTCCTCGTGGAGCGATGTATTTTGACGCTATATTAGCAATTTATATAGGCAAAAAGAGTGTGTTGAAAATCTCTCTCTCTCTCTCTCTCTCTCTCGAAAACGTTCTCGTGAGAAGATGACGTCTACACCTCCCCTCTATCGCATATTTTATCAGTTGTCATTATGATTTCACGACCAAAAACTCTTCCCCAAACTGCACGTGAGAAAGAGAGAGAAAAAGAGAGAGAGAGAGAGAGACTCCTCTCTCCCTCTCCCCATTACACCCAACATACTACTCCCCAGACCCTTCGCATCGAGCAACATTACGTAAGGAAAAGTGACCCAGATCCTACAACAAATAGAATGGGCTCAGTTGAACTCCATACACAGGTACTGTCAACTCAGAGGGAGAGAGAGAGAGAGAGAGAGAGAGAGAGAGAGAGAGTGGAAATTGGATAATAAGCGTACATGAGAAGCAGCTTATACAACTGCCAAATTATATATATATATATATATATATATATATATATATATATATATATATATATATGTACATATAATATATATTATATATATTAATATATATATATATGTATATATATATACAATACATACATACATACAGAGAGAGAGAGAGAGAGAGAGAGAGAGAGAGAGAAGAAGAGAGAGGAAATTCTGTTAAGAGTATACATGAGAAACAGCTTGTAAAACTGAAAATTGTATGTATATATATATATATATATATATAATATATATATATATATATATATATATATATATTCCATAAAATACGCCAGCAGAGAGAGAGAGATGAGGAGAGCAGAGAGAGAGAGAGAGAGAGAGAGAGAGAGAGAGAGAGAGAAATGGAAAATCAGTTGAGAATACGTTTAGCTTGTATAACTGGAAATTCTGTACAGAGAGAGAGAGAGAGAGAGAGAGAGAGAGAGAGAGAGAGAGTGCTGTACAAGATTTTTACGTATCCAGTCTGTGCATCTTAAGTGATCGCGCACGAGATGGCGCAAGGTTTCCCCCTCCGCAGGCGCATGAGTGTGCATATAGGCTGTAAGCGTGCAGCAGCAGCATGCTGTTCCAGTAAGTACCGTTATAAGAACGATCTCTCTCTCTCTCTCTCTCTCTCTCTCTCTCTCTCTCTCTCTCTCTCCTGTTGGCAAATTTTCCCTTTGTTTCTTCAAGCCGTTGGTGGTGGTGGTGTCCTTCGGACTGGCACTGGCTTTCACTGGCCGCTTTTGTTTCCCTGGTCGGCTCTCTCTCTCTCTCTCTCTTCTTCCTCTCTTTCTGCTCGCGGTTTAGAATTTCCAGTTATAAAGACATCTCATGTACTCTTAACAGGTTCTCTCTCTCTCTCTCTCGTTATATACGTATATATAGATCCTATTTATATGTATATAACTTCCAGTTGTATAAGCTGCGTCTCTCTCTCTCTCTCTCTCTCTCTCTCTCTCTCTCTCTTCTCTCTCTCTCTCTCTCTCTCTTTCAAACAATGGCTGGAATGCCTCAACAATGAACAAGACCTGTTGGATTGCACTGACCAATTGAACTTCTCACAGACTCTCACAACAAATCACTGACGGACAGCAAACACCGGGGGCGGGGAGGGGGGAGGGGGGGAGGGGGGAGGGAGAGGGAGGAGGAGGAGGAGGAGGAGGAGGACACCACAATCTCTACCTCCACCATCTGCTTCTCCATCACCAAAATTTTCTCCCCCCAGAGCAGCTACTCCTGCACCCACTCATTCCTCTTTTATTACCAATATCACTGAGAATACATGTGTATATACGTGTATATATATATATATATATATATATATATATATATATATATATATATATATATATATATATATATATATACATACATATATATACGACTGTAACTTTTCTCATTCATCTACCTGAAGAGGGAGACAGCAGTGTCTCTGAAATATAGTATTTCTCTCTATATATTTTGGTGTTTTTATGGGCTCCTTTTATTATATATATATATATATATATATATTAATATATATATATATATATATATATATATATAACACTGGGCGTGTATCCTGACCAGTTTCGACTTCACATCGATCCAGTGTCAAAAGTCCATCTGAGAATGGCTTTGATATTAGGTCTAAACCAGTCAAGAGTCAAACTCTTCTCTTACCTTATCAAAAGTGAAAAGGTTGAGGTGGGTAAGATGGGGGAGGAGAATATGAACGGAGGTACGGTAAAAAAAAAAAAAAGGAATATCCACACGACTGTCTGTCTCACTTTACCTGGCATTCTCTTTAAGGCTCCCCGTCTGGAGGATCCCAAGCATGTCATCCTCATCACCTGTCTCGTCATTTACCTGGAAGAGAAAAAAGAAAATAATTCTTCAATGTTTACTCTTTTTTATAATTTGATAATAGTATATATTTATATATATATATATATATATATATATATATATATATATATATATATATATATATATATATATATCTTTGAGGAAATGCAGCGCTGAAACGGAAATTCGACAGTATGAAGCGATTGTTAGGAGAGGGTTAAAGAAAGTAAGATGGAAGAAAGAAAATATGAAAGGAGGTATGGTAAAAGTAACAAAAAGGGTTGGAGCTAGGACCGCCTTACCCCTTTACGACCATAGAGAGAGATAAGAGAGAGAGAGAGAGAGAGAGAGAGAGAGACGAGACGAGAGAGAGAGATAGCATGGGAAATCTTCAAACTTTGCTGTTTCTTCACATTTCTGGATATACTCGTCACTGCAAAGCCTTGAGATCCAGATGAAGAATCAAATGAAGATATTCTGACGTAAAAATATGCCATTATCTAAATAAAAAAAACTCGAAACAGATTCTCTTTAAAAAAAATAAAAACTCAAAGAGAAGAAACACGTCATTTAAAGATCCAGGTGTGAAAGGAATCCCCTCCCCCTGGGCCCACAACTCCCCATCCCCCCCCCCCCCCCTCCCCCCCCCCCTTATTCCCACCGAATCACAAGAGGGATATCCATTACTATAGTAAGATCACAGAAGCAGCAGCAATCAAAAAAAAAAAAAAAAAAAATGTATCGTGACTGACCTCCTGACGGTTTTACGACCCACATTAGTAACTCTATAACGCTGTATAATGGCGCTGCCAAGTCCTTTCCTGTCCTTTTCAAGACGTTTAATAGGAGCTTCCTCCTCCTCCTCCTCCTCCATCTCACCAACCCTCCCTCCTCCGCCTCCTCCTCCTCCTTCAAGACGAGTAGTACTTGAGGGATGCTGTAACGTCGTGATTTCATTGAAATGTGCACAAATGCATCGCTTTCGTGTTATATATTTCAGATGTACTAATTATATTTTTATCTATTTAATTATTCATTTATTTTTTTCTCATATCTGATCTCCTCTTTCTGTATATCCCCTCGCGTTCTGTTAGTTCTTCCTAATGAACACCTTAATATTCTTTGCTATTAGATATGCTACTAGAATACAACATTCAACAAATAAATCACCTGCCAACAAGAAAGGAAAATACTTTAGACCTAGTATTTGTGAACGAGATGAATTATGTTAAAGAAATAATAGTTTATAATGCGAGTATTTCAGACCATAATGTCATAGAATTAACAGTTCATTCCAAAGCAAGTGAAAACAGAGATAAGCAAGAAATGAAAAAGTGGGAAGGATATGGAAAATACAACTTCTACAGTAAAAATATAAAATGGTCAGAAATAAATGAAGAATTAAACAAAGATTGGGATAACATTTCAGTAAGCGATGACATAAGGGTAAATACGGAGATATTATATAAAATATTAGAGAAAATAGTGGATAAATATATACCGAAGAAGAAAAGTAAACATCATTCATGCATACCAAGAGACAGAAGGATCTTGTTCCAGAAAATCAGAAAGTGGAAAAAAGGTCTTGCAAAAGAAAAAAAATGCATGGAAAGTTATAGAACTAAAAAGTAAGATAGAAAATGCAGAACAAAAGATTATACAATCAAAAGAAAATGAAAAACGGGACTTGGAAGAAAAAACCCTATTAAATATCAAGCAAAACCTAAAACTATTATACTCATATGCGAAGAAGATGAATAAAAGAAGAATATAAATAGGCCCTCTGAGAATTGAAGGGAGATTAACGAATGAAAAAAAGGAAATTTGCAACATACTGGCAGAACGATATAAGAGAGAATTTACCCCTAGAATAGATAATGAAGATAATGATATAGAAGTAAGGGACGAAAATAGTGAATATTTAGCTGACATAGATATTAATGAAGCTGATATTGTGCAGGCTATTATGAAATTAAAAATGGAGCTGCTGCAGGCCTGATGGTATCCCTGCTATTTTGTTAAAGAAAGTAGTTCATTCTATCGCAAAGCCACTTGCAATATTATTAAGACAAAGTGTAGATACAGGCAAGATTTATGATGAGCACAAATTAGCATATATCACCCCTACTTTCAAAAGTGGATCAAGACTTGAGGCAAGTAATTATAGGCCTGTGAGTCTAACATCACATATTATGAAAGTGTATGAAAGGGTAATGAAGAAAAATATTATGAAACATTTAATAAAAAATAATTTGTTTAATATAGGACAACACGGTTTCGTACCCGGAAAAAGTACACAAACCCAACTGTTAGTCCACCGTGAGAACATATTCAAAAATATGAAAAGCGGAAATGAAACAGATGTGGTTTATCTAGACTTTGCAAAAAGCTTTTGACAAAGTAGACCATAATGATATTATCAAAGAAAATTAGAAAACACAATATATCGTAGCATAAAGTAGGAAGATGGTTAAAAGAATTTTTACACAACAGAAAACAGATAGTTATTGCAAACGATAAGAAATCGGATGAAACCAAGGTAATATCCGGTGTGCCACAAGGTACGGTGTTAGCTGCAATACTGTTTGTTATTATGATTGAAGACATAGACAGTAATGTTAAGGATTCGGTAGTGAGTAGTTTCGCTGATGACACAAGAATAAGTAGAGAAATTATTGTTTGATGAAGATAGGAACACTCTACAAAGAGACCTTAACAAAGTATATGATTGGGCAGAGGAAAATAGGATGGTATTTAACTCTGATAAATTTGAATCAATAAATTATGGAGACAGAGAAGGAAAGCTATATGCATATAGGGGACCTAATAATGAGACATCACAAATAAGGAAGCAGTTAAAGACCTTGGTGTGATGATGAATAGGAACATGTTATGCAATGATCAAATAGCAATTCTTTAGGCAAAATGTAAAGCAAAAATGGGAATGTTGTTACGGCACTTCAAAACAAGAAAAGCTGAACACATGATTATGCTTTATAAAACATATGTTCGTAGTCCACTTGAATATTGCAATATGATATGGTACCCACACTATCAAAAGGATATTGCACAAATGAGAGTGTACAAAGGTCCTTTACAGCTAGAATAGAAGAAGTTAAGGACCTTGACTACTGGGAAAGACTACAATCATTAAAATTATATAGTCTAGAAAGGAGAAGAGAACGCTACATGATAATTCAGGCATGGAAACAGATAGAAGGAATAACAGAAAATATCATGGAACTAAAAATATCAGAAAGAGCAAGCAGAGGTAGATTAATAGTGCCCAAAACAATACCAGGAAAAATAAGGAAAGCACACAAGACATTAATCCACTACGCACCAGCATCGATAATGCAGCGACTATTCAATGCGTTGCCAGCTCATATGAGGAATATATCAGGAGTGAGCGTAGATGTGTTTAAGAATAAGCTCGACAAATATCTAAACTGCATCCCAGACCATCCAAGATTGGAAGATGCAAAAATATACCGGAAGATGTACTAGCAACTCTCTGGTAGACATTAGAGGCGCCTCACACTGAGGGACCTGGGGCAACCCGAACGAACTGTAAGGTCTGTAAGGTAAGAGTTTTATTTCATGTCACTGGTCCCCTTGGAGTAGGCTTGTTCCATATGCATAGGGTTCATCTATGAATAATAATAATAATAATAATAATAATAATAATAATAATAATAATAATAAATAATTATAATAATAATTAATAATAATAATCTATTGAAGATTAAATTTCATGTTAAAGGCCCTTTTTTCGGTATATGTGTTCCATATGAACGGGGTTCGTCATCTGAATAATAATAATAATAATAATAATAATAATAATAAAATAATAATAATAATAATAATAATAATAATAATATGTTTTGTTAAAGAGGATGGCAGCATCAGTGGAATTGATCTGATATATGGTCTTTTCAATTCTTCTTATTATTCTCTTCTCATCAGGGCTAATATTTGCTAATAGCTGGCCGATGTTCATAGCCTGGTTAAGGAAATGTTTTATGAAAATACTAATTTATTGATAAGACAACTAAAAATGGCGTATGTCGCCGTAGAGTTTACAAATCTAAGGGCATCACGGAATTCCAACTTTTCAAACCGCATCTTCGGTTCATTTTCAAGGAAGGGTGAGCTTGTTACATACGCCAATTTTAGTTGTCTTATCAATAAATTAGTATTTTCATAAAACATTTCCTTAACCAGACTATGAACATCGGTCAGCTATTTAGCAAATATCAGCCCTGATGAGAAGGGAATAAGAAGAAGAATTGAAAAGACCATATATAAAACCAATTCCACTGATGCTGCCACTCTCTTTAACAAAACATGTTTGAGAGAGGGTCTCCTACCTTCAAATAATGATAATAATAATATAATAATAATAATAATAATAATAATAATAATAATAATAATAACCTACTGAAGCTTGAATTTCACGTCAAAGACCTTTTTGGTGTTTTTGTTCCATATGAATAGGGTCCATCTGTATTATAATAATAATAATAATAATAATAATAATAATTATAATAATAATTGAAAAAATAACCTCATCTCTCTAGAAGAAAGCTGAAAGAAGGTTTTGTTTGGTACAACAACAACAACAACAACAATAATAATAATAATAATACATAGTATGGAATACCATAAACCCTATATCAAGACTCATTGCCCCGAATCCATCTTCCTCCCCCCCCCCCCCCCCCCCACCAACCAAGATTGCAGACGGTTTCAATTCATTAATGAAACCAGCTCATCCCGCGTTCCAAGACCGGTTCGAGACTGTATCGATTACGGAAGAGTAAAATGCATGACTTGGTCCGACCGACTCAAAAACCGCGAACACGGCAACGCTGTATTCGTTTCTCTTGATCGACGACCCCCCCCCCCCCCCTCCAACCCCCACCACCTCTTCCAACCCTCTCCTACACACACACACACACACACACACACATACACATACACAGACATAACCTCAGTTTATTTGCTAATTCAGGATATGATTAGATTTTTCCCTTTTTGTAATTGACTGATTTTACAAAGACCCCAACCCCCCTCCACCCCCTTCATCCATCCCTCCCCTTCACACACACACACACACACAACCTCAATTTATTTCAACTCAGGATATGATTAGAGGTTCCTCTTTGTATTTTAACTGATTTTACTTTAATGTCAAACCCGTGTCCAGTTTTTTTTATGGGGTCTTTTTTCCCATAAACTGGACCTTTTCTTCTATAAATGCCATTGAATCTATAGGCATACTATATATATTCCTATTATCACTCTTGTATTTCCTAATACTAAAGCATGGTGTTGATGTTTACTAAAAAAAACGAAATTGCCCCCCAAAAATTTATTTATTCTTTCGTAAGTACAGATCAATGAAAAGGATGGTCACTAGAAATATGGACTTCCAGAAATATTTTTTTTTGGGGGGGCCGACGCCCCTCGGTACAGGCCTGAATATCAAATTAATACGACTATAGTATTTCTTGGAGGTCATTATTTTTATATTTAGTCTCTTGTGTGTGTGTGTTTTTTACAGTATCGTTATGTTATAGTCTCTTGTGTATGTTTTTTTTTTTACAGTATCATGTTTTTTTTTTTTTTTTTTTTACAGTATCGTTATAGTCTCGTGTTTATGTTTTTTTATTTTTATTTTACAGTCTCGTGTTTGTTTGTTATTTATTTTACAGTCTCGTGTTTATGTTTTTTTTTACAGTTTTGCGTTTATGTTTTTTTTTTTTTTTTTATACTATGGTGCTCATGTTTTCTTCTAGTCTCGTGTTTTGTTCATTCACAGCCTCGTGTTTATGTTTCTTTTACAGTCTCGTGTTTGTTTGTTTTTTTTAGTCTAGTGTTTTGTTTTTTCAGTCTCGTGTTTGTTTTTTTTTTTTTTTGAGCAGTGTTTTGTTTTTTCAGTGTCTCGTGTTTATATTTTTTCACAGTCTTGTGTTTATGTTTCTTTTACAGTTTCGTGTTTATGTTTCTTTTACAGTCTCGTGTTTATGTTCCTTTTACAGTCTCATGTTTATGTTTTTTTTTTACAGTTAATGTTTTTTCACGGTAATCCCCAACGGCCTTGTGGTACTGAACACGCCGCAAAGGTGGGTACATACTTGTTTAAAATCCCTGGGGTAACTCACTAAGAAATTCTCTATTATTCTCCTCGAGGTAGGTTGATCTTGTTCATGCTTCTCGCTGAAATAATGAATCAGAGATGGAGGCAGAGAATTCCGGGCAAAAACAGGACCGTCAATTCCATAACTACAAATATGGCGTCAACACTTCATAGAAAACGGGAAGTGTTGCTTCCGGTTAAAAAAAAAAAAAAAAAAAAAAAAAAGTTTTTTTTTTTTAATGGAGTTCGCCAATAGTTCCCTCACCACATCAAACACAGACATTCAAGTGTCCTTTAGTTAATAAAAAAACGTATTCAATCTACTACACTTTCTAACATATGATGCGAGTATATTAGTAAATATTTCTGGAACATTTCAAAACGAATTATACTAAATTCTAGTCATTTATACCCAGTTTGGAACACGTGAACTTCGTGCAGGGGGTCAATGATACCACAAACTGAACGTTCACTAAGGCGCCAGTCAGGCAAGGGGAGACTGAACACATCTGTTTATTTGATATAAATCAATCAAATAAACAGATGGATCCTATGATGGGCACAAGTATTCGGAAACTTACCAAACCCAAAATCCTCTCCAAGCCTTTCAAGGACAACATGCTGAATCATTCAAAAGGCTGAAGCCTCTCAAACGCCCTTCTTCTTCTTCGTAGAACGGATTGTCCTTGACTCTGAGTATTAGCAGAGAGAGCAATCGAACAGCAGGTATATTTTTAATGTCGATTTTTCCTTTGGTGCGAATTTTTCTTTAAGTGTCGATGTTTACAATACAAAGCTTCCAGAATCACAAATATCGGATTCTCAGGTCTACCTTTCAAGAGAAAGCAATTATTACAGCTTTTTGACTTTCCAGATTCACAAATGAGGTTTCTAGACCTATAACTCTGAATACGTGAAGCTCAGGTCCACCACCTTACAAGAGAGAGCAATTATAAATCTTTTTGACGTTCTGTATTCACAAGTCCACAGTCTGAACATCGATACTTAGGTGCACCTTTCGAGAGAAAGCAACAATTTTTTTTTTACTTTCTGGATTCTCGAGAAAGGTTTCTGGACCTTAATCTGCACACCTTGAGAAAGCAATCATAACTCTTTTGAACTTTCTGTATTCACAAATCCACAAGTCTAAATATCGATACTTAGGTCCACCTTTCGAGAGAAAGCAATAACAACTTTTTTTTTTTACTTCAAAATTCACAAGAAAGGTTTCTACTAGACCTTACTCTGCACACCTTGAGAAAGCAATCATAACTCTTTTGAACTTTCTGTATTCACAAGTCCACAGTCTGAACATCGAGACTTTTTAGGTCCACCAACCTTCGAGAAAAAGCAATTACGACTCTTTACTCGACAACCTGATTTTCTCCTAAACTTGCAATCAAGAGAATGACGAAGCACCTGCACAGACAACACACCCTCACACAATCTCGAGATGACAGACGCCCAGAGGAAACTGAGAACCAGACGGTCTCCAGCCTTCTGTGCACAGACACAGCCCAAGGGAAGGAAGGAGTGTGGTTGATCACGTGACGCCCCCGATAACCACAGAGAATACCACACTGGACAACCACACGACAAAGTATACAATATATGTTTACAGGTACACACACAAATTTAATGCATATATGTATAAAGACTTGCTCAGAATAACTATGTAATGAGTATATTCGTAAATATTGATGGAAAATTAGTCTGTATGTATGTATGTATTTATGTATACACAAATTAGCTGTCTAAAAAATTAAAAAATATGGAAAGTGTGTGTGTGTGTGTGTGTGTGTGTGTATGCATACACAAACAAGCTCAAAATAACTGTATGAGAAAATGTCCCATAGCATGAATGAATGAATAAAAAAAAATGCAGCAATACTTGAATTTTGGGACCGATATGCTGATTTTTTTTCTTACGTGAATAGTTTCAAGCACTAAACATCTAGGAATAATTTCATTTCCATAAAAAAAACATTCATTTCCATTTTAAAAAATTTCCATAAAAAATTAATTTCCAGAGAAATACTTTAATTCCCTAAAAAAGTTCATGTCCATAAAAAATTTCATTTCTATAAAAAAAATTATTTCTCTAAATAATTTAATTTCCAAAAAAAAAAAAATTTCCATAAAAATATTCATTTCCATACAAAAAAAACTCATTTTCATATAAAAAGTTAATTTCCCTAAAAAAAATTATTCCCATAAAAAGGAAATTTGATGTCCATAAAATAAAAAAAAATTTTATTCCCATAAAAAAGAAATTTGATGTCCATAAAATAAAAAAAAATTTTATTCCCATAAAAAAGAAGTTTCATTTCCATAAAAAATTTTATTTCCATAAAAACAATTTCATTTCCATTACAAAAATCTCTAAAGCGTTTTTATATACGAATGAAGACGTGGGAAGAACAGCCTATTATGAGATTTAAAAATTTGCTGCCAATTTCACAAGCGACAAAAATCTAGTAAGAGTTTCCTAAGCAACTAAAATCTTCTTTACAATTTAAAAATATAATAAAATCATAAATTTCTATTTAAAAAATTACAGGCAACAATTCCACACATCGATTGTAACGAAAAAAAAATTATATACCACGGGCAACCTGGGAAAAAATCTATTACCAAAATTCAAGGAATAACTCCAAACACATTCACTACAGCTTGAGCTCCAAATATGCCAAAGATACCTATAAAAAAAATTGGTATTTTTACCCCACCCATCTCCGCCATTCTCTGAAAACTCACTAAGTGGGACATCCAGAACCACGGTCTAGAACCATCCCAGAGACATACGCTCCACGTCCTGGATTTGAGCAGAGTACCGAAATGTAAATAAAGGAGACTGGCCAACAGATGGAACAGTTACACACACACATATATACTACAGTTTGAGCTCAAACGTGCCACAGATCTGTATCATGATCAGTTACTGCTGCAGTGTTGGGGAGGTCTTAAGCGGTGGGAGGTTGAAACCAACATTCTTTGGAATCTTGAATTTCAAGTCAATGGTCCCTTTGGTCTGCTTGCTCCTTGTGAATAGGTTTCATCTACTGAAATAATAAATAATAAATAATAATAATAATAATAATAATAGATGGGTCTAAGAGCAGTAATACCCATCCCAACCCCTCCAGGAAACTTTGGTAATCTGTGGATAACAATAGTTATTATTATCATAATTTCTCAAAACATGGGCCATGACTTGAAATTCGAGCTTCCAGATATTATTATTATTTTATTATCATCATCATTATTTTGGTAGAAGACCCTCTTTTATGCAAATGCTGTTAAAAAGAATGGCAGAATTAAGCGAGTTGATTTTATAGTTTTTTTTTTTTTTTCTATTTTCCTTACAATTCGCTTCTCAGGCTCAGCGATGTTTGAGTAACTGGCCAATATTCATACTGGGAATTTTCAAAAATTATAAATGCGGTAGGTAATCTTTTATTAGAACAGAATCTAATAAAAGATCACCTTCAGCATTTATAATTTTTGAAAATTCCCAATATGAATATTGGCCAGTTACTCAGAAACATCGCTGAGCCTGAGAAGCGAATGGTTACAAAAATAGAAAAAACAATATATAAAATCAACTCGCTTAATTCTGCCATTCTTTTTAAAAGTATTATTATTATTATTAATATTAATATTGAGAAGATGAACCCAATTCATATGGAAAAGGCCCACCAAAGGGACCACTGACTTGAAATTCAAGCTTTAAAAGAATATTAAGGCGTTCGTCGGAAAGATGTAAGAGAAGGTAAGGGAAATACAGAAAGTGGAAGAGAACAAAATAAATAAACAATAAGGGGCGGATTTCAACGTTTCGTTTTACAGATAAAATATTCCCGAGTAGATTATAAAAAGAGAGAGAGAGAGAGAGAGAGAGAGAGAGAGAGAGAGAGAGAGAGAGAGAGACTGAAAAAATACGACAAACGCTTCGACGTGACAAAAGACAAAAACAGCCGTAAGCATCTACGAAAAAAATAAATAAAAAGAGATAATAAAATCGTCCACTTTCCTACGAGAAGACGACGACGAAGAAGGAGACGGAGAAGAAGAAGAAGGAGAAGGAAAATGAGGAGGAGGAGAAGAGAAGAAGAAGAAGAAGAAGAAGAAGAAGAAGAAGAAAGGAAGGCGATGGGTAGACAACCTAAAATACGAGCCCAGATGAGAGGTTACCGTGATGACTGACGTAATGGTCCCGTGTGCAAAGCAGGAGAGAGAGAGAGAGAGAGAGAGAGAGAGAGAGAGAGAGAGAGAGAGAGAGAGAGGGGTGGGCCTCGGATAATATGGCACCACCATCGGTAACCTGACTCGACTCGGCGTTCACCAAGATTTTTGACAGCATATGAACCGTGACATCACTGGAGGCCGATGGTCTGGAATGATGCTGGTGTATGGTATAAGACTTTTTTTCGCTTACTCGGGGAGTAAGCCTATAAACTACTCTGTTGTTGTTCTTGTTGGGGGGAGGGGTAGGAAAGGTCTATGGAAAAGCTTAAAAAGGTCTGAAAAAGGGGTTTCGCGTTGAGTTAAAGATACAGGAACTTTAGGATAGGATATTTATGATTTATTAGAATGAAAATGTAAAAAATAATGTGTATGTTATACAACACAGATCAATTATTTCCAATAAAATACAGCGTATCTATTTTAATTTTCGTTGGTTAAACAACACTATTTGACCGTAGATTTTAGCATGCACACTGAGTTAGCTGGAGGTCGGATCACGCCTTGTTTTTATCGATAACATTTCAAGACGATTGTACCGCTACATTCCTCATTAAATAATATTAAGACTGCCACAAGTTAATTTAAAACATGAGAGTCGTATTATTTAATTTCCAATCAATTGACATATTTTTTCCCCCGATGATTTCCATCATAATACTATTAGCAAAATGGCCACTTGCATTACGACTGCAATTACTAGTAATCTCATTTTTAAATCGTACCTATATGACTGTTATACTCAATATAAATATGACTTAATACTACCCTTCACTCCATTTGATACCAAATTTATTACTCTTACAAAATTATCATCATTATTAATATTATTATTCAAGAAAA
>NC_061088.1:85412235-85422235 GCF_015104395.2 Macrobrachium nipponense | reverse complement strand
TAGATCATGCAAATCTATACAAAATAATCTTCCAAATCTATGCAAAATAGATCGTGCAAATCTATACAAAATCTTCCAAATCTATACAAAATAGATCCTGCAAATCTATGCAAAATAGATCCTGCAAATCTATACAAAATAGATTATGCAGATCTTTAAAAGAATTCCGCACTTCCCAACCCTCACCCCATCTTCACTTCGACATTCCTCACCTCAATACCATCTACCAGACAGGAGATTGTATAAGCCTTCAGGAGACTCCAATCCCTCTAGATATTAGAAGGTCCACTGTGACAATGACAATTCTTTTTCGACTACGAAGCCGGGCCAAGACAAGAGGTTTCCTTTCTCTCTGGGGGGACTGACTACGAACCTTTGGAGAGTACTCCTCGCCCATATATGGGCTGACGGCATACGGAACTGCCGTTACTTGCAGTTTACTTTCTAAAGCTTAACCATTTCGATGATCATCGAGAGCATCCTTCTCTCTCTCTCTCTCTCGTTCTCTTTAAGACCTACACATTTCAACGATTAAGAACATCCTTCTCTCTCTCTCTCTCTCTCTCTCTCTCTCTCTCTCTCTCTCTCTCTCTCAGGGGATGACCCATTCATCAGATGCTGCCTGTTTTTCCAAGATGCACTCAAAGCATACATACATGTTCAACCTCGGAATTCTCAAACTACCTACTTGAACGATTAAGGGCATCTGTCTCTCATTTTCCCGCAATCTGTATTTGTTACAGCATCTGTCCACGATGTACCCAAACCTTGAAACTCTCCAGAACTATCTACGTGAATGCTCTCTCTCTCTCTCTCTCTCTCTCTCTCTCTCTCTCTCTCTCTCTCTCTCTAACCAGACAAGACGGATGGAAACTAGAACTGAAGAGATACGACACATCCCATTGTG
This sequence comes from Macrobrachium nipponense, assembly GCF_015104395.2. Taxonomy (NCBI): domain Eukaryota; kingdom Metazoa; phylum Arthropoda; class Malacostraca; order Decapoda; family Palaemonidae; genus Macrobrachium; species Macrobrachium nipponense. Next base: position 85,421,328 of record NC_061088.1, on the reverse strand, counting down.
GGAACTTCTTTACATACAAGATATGTGACACATGGAATAAACTGCCACAAGAAAGAAGTTGTAAACAGCAACAGTGATGGAAGAGTTTAAAAGAAAGCTAGACAAATCATTAGGAGGACATGTGAAGAATGAACAGTAAAATCTGCTCTTAAAGATAATTGAGCACACGATGTCTCCTCTTAGGATGGACTAATAAGTCTTTGAGACATCCTAATTGCTGTAACTCCTTGTAACACGCTCTCTCTCTCTCTCTCTCTCTCTAACAAACCAAATACACACACACAGAAAGGGTCAAGAGATCACACGCACAAAGACGTAAAAACGGAGGCATAAAAACAATCCTTAGTTTCTTTTTTCGCGGACCAAGTTTAATTGACAGATCTAATCGAGTGTTCCTTGTTGCATAGTTGACCCCTTCGCAAAATGTCACTGCAATTCAGCCAAAACTTACCCAGACACTCTGGAAACAGGTGCGGATACGAACGCAGCCACAACATTGATGGAAGCTCTGTTTCTGGATGGAGTTGTGGGTGGGATGGGCTGGGCGGGAGGGGGGGGGGGGGGGGGGGGGGGGGGGGGGGGGGGGGGGGGTGGGGGGGGGGGGGGGGGGGGCAGTGCATCAGAGCCAAACCTGGCTGCATACCCAAGAACTAGCGACCCTATAAAACTCTGGGAAAAGTGATCGTGGTAACGATAGCACTCGTTAAAGTTACAGATACACCAATAATCACAAGACAGAATGATAACGTAACGCTGGTAAAAGTTGAGAGACGTAAAACTGGTAAAAGTTAGACTAACATACGTAAATAAAATGGGAACAGTAGTCACAAGAATAACACTAACTCAAATTAGAATAATAGCAGGATTTGCAATAAGAGTTTTCCTGTGGCTGCTAATAAATTTGGGAATAGTTTTGCCTTGTGCAGTTGTGGAACCATCTGCACTGCAAAAAAAAAAAAAAAAACTCAGCGAAGAACGAATTCAAATTCATTCAATTCTCTGCTGACGTCTGAATTTCAGGCTGTTTATTATTATTATTATTATTGTATTTAGGAAGCAGACCCTCTCTCAAGCATACTTTATTAAAAGTAATGGCTACTTCAGCAGCGTTACACTTGTAGAGATTCTTCTCTATTTTGCGAATAGCGGCTTTTTCCGTGCTACTTAAACAGGCTAGTAGAGCGCCTATAGAGGTCATGGTCAAATACAGGGTCAAAATAGGTGTATATATTTGAATTTTACAGCTAAACTATGATACCATAGTCATTCGCAAAATAGAGAAGAATCTTTACAAGTGTAACGCTGCTGAAGTAGCTATTATTATTATCATTATTATTATTATTTTATTTTATTTTATTTTTTTTGCTCTATCACATTCCCTCCAATTCCGCTGGGTGGTATTTATAGTGGGGGGTCCGGGTTGCATCCTGCCTCCTTAGGAGTCCATCACTTTTCTTACTAGTGCGCCGTTTCTAGGGGATCACACTCTTCTGCATAAGTCCTGAAGCTACTTCAGCCTCTAGTTTTTCTAGATTCCTTTCAGGGAGGGGATCTTGGGGAATTGGTGCCTAGTGCTTCCTATGATTATGGGTACAATTTCCACTGCATATCCCATATCCTTCTTATTTCTATTTTCAGATCTTGATACTTAATCCATTTTTTTTTTTTTTTTTTTCCCTCTCTTTTTTTTTTTTTTTTCTCTCTTTCAAACTCCCCCCCCTGGTGTCCCATGGTATAGCGACATCAATGAGTAATACTTTCTTCTTGATTTGTCAATCAACGTCACGTCTGGTTCTTTTATTTGCACGTATCACCCTATCTGTTCTGATACCATAGTCCCAGAGGATCTTTGCCTGATCGTTTTCTATCACTCCTTCAGGTTGGTGCTCGTACCACTTACTACTGCAAGGTAGCTGATGTTTCTTGCACAGGCTTCAGTGGAGAGCTTTTGTCACTGAATCATGCCTCTTTTTGTACTGGTTCTGTGCAAGTGCCGGACATTCGCTTGCTATGTGGTTTATGGTTTCATTTTTCGTATTGCACTTCCTACATATGGGAGAGATGTTATTTCCGTCTATCGTTCTTTGAACATATCTGGTTCTTCGGGCCTGATCTTGTGCCGCTGTTATCATTCCTTCAGTTTCCTTCTTTAGCTCTCCCCTCTGTAGCCATTGCCACGTGTCATCGCTGGCTAGTTCTTTAGTCTCTCATGTATTGTCCGTGCATTGGTTTGTTGTGCCATTCCTCTGTTCTGTTTGTCATTTTCCTGTCTGTATATTTCTGGGTCTTCGTCTACTTTTATTAGTCCTTCTTCCCATGCACTCTTTAGCCACTCGTCTTCACTGGTTTTCATACATTGCCTCAGTGCTCTGTTCTCGATGTTGACGCAGTCCTCTATACTTAGTAGTCCTCTCCCTCCTTCCTTTCGTGTTATGTATAGTCTGTCCGTATTTGCTCTTGGGTGCAGTGCTTTGTGTATTGTCATATGTTTCCTGGTTTTTTTATCTATTATTATTATTATTATTATTTCCTGTTAATTAATTATCTATCACCTTTTCCTACAGAGCAAGAAAAGAAAGCAATCACTTACAGACCATTATGACGATCCAACTCGTAAAAGAGAAGAGTCCCTATCATCATCTCCCTTCGACAAAACACCATCTTCCTGTTAAGATCACCCTATCCACCCCCTTCTTCTTCTTCTTCTTCTCATCCATCAAAGACAGCATTATCTATCCACCCTCCTCCTCTTCTTTCATCCTTCTACCTGGTTCCTTCTCTACCGAGCCTCACACCTCCTTACCTGAGGAGAGAGGGGTGTGGCCTGTCTACCTGGCTGGCTAGTGATAGAATCATGGGCCCTTCCAAAGTACATAAAGTCTTGAGGGAAGAGGAGGTCAAAAGTCTAGAGGTTACGAGGGAGGGAGACTGTCTCTCTCTCTCTCTCTCTTCTCTTCCCTCTCTCCCTCCCTCCTCTTCCCTTCTTCTCCCCTCCTCTGTGTTCCTTATGTCAGTTTGCTCCTCCATCCTTCCGCCCCGCCTTTTCTTGTTTCTTGATTTGCCTAAATAAGCTAATTTTAATTTACCCCTCTTCTCTCTCTCTCCTCTCTCTCTCTCTCCTCTCTCTCTCTCTCCTCTTCTCTCTCTCTCCTCTCTCACACACACACCCGACGAACGACCCCCAAACCCCCTGACCAATAGAAGAGAAATGGTGGTTAAAATTCTAAAATCCTGAGTTCTTCTCCTTAAAAGGAAGAGAGAGAGAGAGAGATTGGATCGAGGAGGAGAGAGGAGAGAGAGAGAGAGAGAGAAGAGAGTGAAGAGGTCCCTCGTGCCCAAAGGGGCACGGCGTGTTCTAAATGTTCCTGTACTAAAATTCTTCGGAGCAAGACTTGGCAAACTTAGGATTGATGCCCTTTGGGGAAGGGTTTCCACTTCTCTACTTCTTCCTCTTCTTCTTCTTTCGTCTTCAGGCACCAGCCAAGGAGCGGGATTTGTGCATTCAGAGCCAAACCTTGGCTGCTACCCAAGAAATAGCGACCCTATAAAACTCTGGGGAAAAGTGAATCGTGTAACGATTACCACCCTTCCCGTTTAAAGTTAACAGGATACACCAAATAATCACAAAGAACAGAATAAACGAACCGCTGGGTAAAAGTTTGAGAGACGTAAAAACTGGTTAAAAGTTTTAGAACTAACATAGTAAATTAAAATGGGCAGTAGTCAAAAAGAATAATAAACTTAACTCAAAGTAGAAATAATAGCAGGAATTTGCAATAAGAGTTTTCCTGTGGCTGTTAATAAATTTGGGAAAAGTTTTGCCTTGTGCAGTTTTGGTGGAACCATCGCACTTGCCAAAAAAAAAAAAATAAAAAAAAAAAAACCAAAATCGCGAAGAACGAATTCAAAATTCATTCAATTCTCTGCTGACGTCTGGAATTTAGGCTGTTTATTATTATTATTATTTATATTGATTTAGGAAGCAGACCCTCTCTCAAGCATACTTTATTAAAAAGTAATGGTACTTCAGCAGCGTTACACTTGTAGAGGATTCTTCTCTTTTGCGAATTAGCGGGCTTTTTCCGTGCCTACTTAACAGGTAGTTAGAGCGCCCTAAGAGGTTCATGGTTCAAACAGGGTCCAAAAAGGTGTTATATATTTGAAATTTTACAGCTAAACTATGATACCATTAGTCATTTCGCAAAAATAGAGAAGAATCTTTAACAAGTGTAACGCTGCTGAAGTAGCTATTAATTTTATCATTATTATTATTATTATTATTATTATTTTTTTTTTTTTTTTTTTTTTTTTTGCTCTACACAGTCCTCCAATTCGGGCCTGGGTGGTATTTATAGGTGGGGGGTGGGGTTGGTTGGCATCCGCCTCCTTAGGGAGTCCATCCTTTTATTTTAACTATGGTGCCGTTGTTTCTAGGATCCACACTCTTCTGCATAAGCCTGAAGTACTTCAAGCCTCTAGTTTTTCCTAGATCCTTTTAGGGACTTGGGATTGTGCCTAGTGCTCTATGATTAGGGTACAATTTCCACGTGGCATATTCCCTATCCTTCTTATTTCTCTTTCAGATCTGATACTATCCATTTTTCCCTCTCTGTTCTTTCAACTCTGTGTCCCATGGTATAGCGACATCAAATGAGTAAACTTTCTTCTTGATTTTGGCCAATCAAACGTCACGTTGGTCTATTTTGACGTATAACCCTATTGTTCTGCTAACCATAGTCCCAGAGGATCTTTGCCTGGATCGTTTTTAATCACTCTCAGGTTGGTGCTCGTCCCACCTTACTACGGCAAGGTAGTGATTTTCTTGAACAGGCTTCAGGGAGAGCTTTTGCCACTGAATCAGCTCTTTTGTATGGTTCTGGCAATTGCCGGACATTCGCTTGCTATGTGGTTTATGGTTTCAATTTTTCGTATTGGCACTTCCTTACAATGGGAGAGATGGTTTTCCGTCTATCGTTCTTTGAACAATATTGGTTCTTTCGGGCATGAATCTTGTGCCGCTGTTATCATTCCTTAAGTTTCCTTCTTTAGCTCTCCCCTTCGTAGCCAATTGCCCAACGGTCATCGCTGGCTAGTTCTTTAGTCTTAGTATGTCCAGGTGTGGTTTGTTGTGCCATTCTCGTTCTGTTTGTCATTTTCCTGTCTGTAATTTCTGGGTCTTCGTCTACTTTTATAGTCCTTGTTCCCATGCACTCTTTAGCCATCGTCTTCACTGGGTTTTCATACATTGCCCCAGTGTCTGTTTCGGTGTTGACGCAGGCCCCTCTTTATTTAGTATTCTCTCTCTCGTCTTCTCTTCTTCCGGTTTTTTCTTCCTCTTTTGGTTGTGTGTATCATATCTCTCCATCTTCTTCGCTTCTGGTCCTTGATCTATAGGCATATTACTCCCTTCTCTCTCTCTCTCTTCTCTCTCATCTTTCTCTCCTCTTCCTCTTCTTTCTTCACTCCACACACACACACACACACACGAACGACGACCCCATAACTGCCAATAGAGAGAAAATGTGTTAAAATTATAATCCTGAGTTCTTTCTCCTTAAAAGTGAATAGAGAGAGAACATGTGGTAAAATTATAATCCTGAGTTCTTTATCCTTAAAAAGTGAATACGAGAGAGAGGACGAGAGAACGAAGAGAGAGATATAGAGGAAGGAAGAGGGACGAGAGGAGAATAAGAGATAGAGAGAGGAGTAGAGAGGTCCCCTCGTGCCAAACGGGCAACGCGTGTACCTAAATTACCTCCGTTGCTATACTTACTAAAACTTCTTTCGGGAGCAAGATCTGGCAAACGTAGGATTGATGCCCTTTTGGGGAACGGGTCTCACTTCTACTACTTCTTCCTCTTCTTCTTCTTCGTCTTCAGGCACCAGCAAGGAGAGGATTTGTGCCCCCTTGCAACCTGACCCTGCAAGGGTGAGAAAGAAGGCTTCTGAACACGATCAATGCTAATACTACTATTCCCCACTATTCCCGAGTCTTCTTGCTAGGTATAATTGCCATCGAAGGTCTGGTGTCTGTGAGAGGTTTGGCTAATCACCTTCTGCGATGGAATTATCATATAACGGCACTGCAGACACCCCTCTCTCTCTCTCTCTCTCTCTCTCTCTCTCTCTCTCTCTCTCTCTCTCGGAAGTGTGTAAGTGCATGCTTTTATTAGCCAGCAACGAGTTTACTACATGTTTCGAAAGCTATTTAAACAATGGGCTGGAGAATAACTTGATGTAAACATAATAATACAACTCCATACTCGATTCCTCAGTCCCAATAACAACAACCTCCCTTCCCCCTCTCCAACAAAACAACCATCTCAATGACAGCAAACAACACCCATCCCCCATCCACCACCCCTATATCTGTACAAGTACGTAGAGAATCATGACAGGACTAAATCTCATCCTTCAAGACGAGGGTATACACACTACAGAGGCTGCTTGATCAAACGAATAATTTCAAGTGGACCTAGACATCGAGAAAGTAAGCTAACACGAGAAGTATAAGTATATACCCCATGTGAAATAAGTTACACAGGTCTTATTATTATTATTATTATTATTATCATTATTATTATTATTCATTCTTATTATTATTATTGTTTTTTTTTTTTTTTGCTCTATCACAGTCCTCCAATTCGACTGGGTGGTATTTATAGTGTGGGGTTCCGCATTGCATCCTGCCTCCTTAGGAGTCCATCACTTTTCTTACTATGTGCGCCGTTTCTAGGATCACACTCTTCTGCATGAGTCCTGGAGCTACTTCAGCCTCTAGTTTTTCTAGATTCCTTTTCAGGGATCTTGGGATCGTGCCTAGTGTTCCTATGATTATGGGTACGATTTCCACTGGCATATCCCATATCCTTATTATTATTATTATTATTATTATTACTCAGAAGTTCAAACCTACTCATACGGAACAAGCCCACCAAAGGGCCCACCGACTTGAAATTCTTGAAGCTTCCAAAGAGTATTATGGTGTTCATTAGGAAGAAGTAAGAGGCAGTAAAGGGAAATGCAGAAAAAGGAGATCTCCCCTATTGACAAATGATATAAGATAAATGAATAAAAAATATATAAAAAAGAAAAAATACAATAATTAAACAAAATAAAAACCCTACCGCAATGCTTGTCCAGTCGTGCGACAGGCAATGAGAGAGAGAGAGAGAGAGAGAGAGAGAGGAGAGAGAGAGAGGAGAGAGAGAGAGAGAGAGAGAGAGAGAGGATTACCTTCTTAATGGCATTCTTGCGATATTGCGCAGATTAGCATTACTCATCGGGCGCTATGCCATGAGGAGATGCCCTAACAAGGGGAAGAGGGGGCATTACCAGAAGTGCCCGATGCAATTCCCCTCCTTCAGCAGAGTGAAGGATAGTATCACCGTCAGAAGCTGTTCGTTCGTATGGTGTTTTGACGTTGCATGGAACTAGTATGGTTATTCAGCAACTGGACCAACGGCTTGACGTGACTTCCGAACGACGTCGAGAGTGAACTTCTCTCGCCAGAAATACACATCTCATCCCTCAGTAGAACGCCCGAGAATCGAAGGTGGGCAGGTCAGAGGCTGTTCATACAAATATTCTTCTTATAATCGTTGAACAGGACACACACACAGGAGAGAGAAGCTTTCAACTCTTGCCTTGATTACTGGAGAGAGAGAGAGAGAGAGAGAGAGAGAGTAACAAAATTCGCAAAAGTTACCACGGATATTCTTCGCGTAAGCGTTGAACCAAAAAGCAACTACACCAGAAAGAGAGAGAGAGAGAGAGAGAGAGAGAGAGAGAGAGAGAGAGAGAGAGAGAGAGAGAGAGCTAAAAAATTCGCAAAAGGTTAAGTGAAGACCCGTGTCGGTTACAACCGACTGAGTCGCCAAGGAACCCGGAGAAATCATCATCAAACGATGCTGGGGCTACTTTTCACTCCTCCTCCTCCTCCTCCTCCTCCAAGGCGGCTGCTCCTGCAACTTGGTACCTGAAGGAGGTTGTGCTCCTGCTACTTGGCTTTTGCTAATACTACTGCTACTATTACTACTTTGACCGCGGTTGGCCACTTCACAAGACACTGTTAGTCTCCAGGTAGAAGATTGCAGCCGATAGATAAGCGGAGATCTCATCTGCTTGTAACATCCCAACATGTTCTGCTGGCGATGAAACACATACATACATACATACATTAGATAGATAGACAGATAGATAGACAGATAGATCTCCAATATAAAAGGCCCATTAAAACACTCTGGTTTAAAAGCTAAGGACTTATATTTCGGTGAACTAACTTCCAACCTTATCAAGCAATGGGCCTTTTATACTCGAGACGTATCCTGTTTTAACAGGAGAATTTACCTACATATATATAGATAGATAGATAGATAAAGATAATGAATAAAGCAATACGTATTCAACTGGAGCGAACTGCAAGTAACTTTGAAAAAGAAAAAAAAAAACAAAAAAATTTGATGAAGGAAACCAATTAAAACCTGGCAACTTGGATGGCAGTTTGGAATGTCCAGCTCATCTTCCAGCGAATGCGCTGGACCGCAGAGAAGGCCGTATTTCAGACATGGAACGGTGATCAGAAAGTATGTCATTAATGGGGGGAGGGGACAAGAAAAAAAAATTTAATACTCGTTACGTTTGATGTCCGACAGTTAATGGAAATGACTGAATCCTTACGACTGAAGCGTATAATACAACTCCATGTAAGGTTACGGAAATTCACATACTAATATTTGGTAATTTGTTGTCAATTTTGAGTTACTGTAACGTTGGTGACAAATAGGGGCGACGAAAAAAAAAAAAAAAAAAAAAGGCAGGAGGGAAAAAATATGACAGAAAGGACAGATATCGAAATGGTGGTTTAACGAGGGATATATATAATATATATATATATCTATATATATATATATATATATATATATATATATATATATATATAAATATACGCGTATATATCTTCCCAATTAGAATATTGACAGACTTCTGCACGGCCCCAAAACAAAGGATATGACTCAATCCAGGATTAAAATAAAAGTCTGACTCAAACCTTGATTACCATGACTCAATCCAGGAGTAAGGTGAAAGACTTCG